>NW_006921589.1:3690902-3702676 GCF_000298275.1 Orycteropus afer afer
TGTTTTGTATAGTATGTTATGCCAGTTGAGCTTGATGTCCCCTGTGACTATGGTCCCAAGCCCTCAGGTTCAACTACTCGGTCCCTCTGGGTAGCTGGCTGTGACCAAGCAGTGACCACAACCTTGCCCCTTGTCAGCTCCACTATACACCTGCGAATTCTGATCATTCATGTAGACTTATAGGACCCTTGTCTGCCAACCCTATATATGATCTTCGATACACTTCCCATTTAAACATACCTAATTGTTTAGCCTGTCCACCTATCTATCCATCCATATACCCATGTTTGCCTTCACTGACAACTCAGTTCTATATATGCAAAAGGGTTCATATTTGTTGTCTGTACTTCCCATGTACCTCTCTATGTCTTCTTATCCTCAATGCTGCCATAGTGGTTACTCACCTTTGGTACGTTGCCCTTCTCTTCACCCAAATCAGTATTTATTTCTATCTATTTAACTGTGTTCCCTCCCCGCCCCTCCCACCCCTGGTAACCAATAAAGAAAATTACCTTCAATAGATAAACCTTTCCTTAACTTTTACAGTAACGGATTAATACAGTATTTGTCCTTTTGTGATTGACTTATTTCACTCAGCATAATGTCCTCCAAGTTCATTCACGTTATGTGGTGTTTTGCAGATTCTACATTATTCTTTAGCATTGCATAGAAAAAGGTTTGTTTCTTAAAGTTTTAATGTGGCAAGAAGTTTATCATGTCACTCTTGTGATGCTTAATAGGTTTCCTAGATTTGCTTTGTGTATGATTTCCCTTCTTTCTCAAGTTATTTCTCTGTTAGAAGTTGAATAATATAGGAGTCTCATAAACTAAATCTTGTACTTGAACATTTATTTTCTTCTTAGAAAAATAGCTGTACAGAAAAAATGTTGAGTTTTTAAATCTACTAGAAGCACTGTCTTAGTGTAGAAACAACATATATTTGAGTGATTTTCAAAGTCCGTCTATTTATAGATCCTATTATTCAAATAAAATCTTACTTTGATTGAATGGGAGGAGCGCCCAGTCCTGCTCACTTTTCATTCATTCAGAAAAATGCCTGTTGAGGACCTCTGATGCGCCCAGGCACTGATGTAAGCATTCATGATGTCTACAATCAGACAAGGATTCCTGCTTTGTGCGACTTATGTTCTTAGACTTACATTTTTGGATCCTGATCTACTCTGACCATTTGTTTAACAAGTAGGAAATTGAAACATCGAAGGGGACTTGATCTCAGTTTTTAAGTGAGTTTCTTGTTTGAATCTGAAAAGTCAAGTGTAAACTTACTTTAATTTTTATTTGTTTGGCAAATGAATCTGGTCTCATTTGCTGAGAGTGATTTCTCTATGAAAACCATTTTGTAATAAGTTGATATTTCCTCCATTTTTTGAGGCCAAAGGAGAAGAGGGATAGTTTTAGGTATTTATTCATAAGCAGGTAAAAATGATTATGTCGGGGGACTAATAGCCTATGGAAATGAAGTTGGTTATCTTTGCATTAACTCTGAAATATTTTATAGGCCAGTTACTTAGCAGACAGTTTTTTTTTTTTAAAGGTGTTTGTGATATAATAGGTTATAAGTGTAACAAACACATTCCCCGAAATACTTTCAGAAAGACTCATTCCATTCAGACACCCACAGTTACTGAGTCTCTCCTCCCTTTCGGGCACCAAAAAAGTAAATACAGCATGGTTCCTAGCAGGAAGCAGCTCACTTTTAGTGAGGTGATCAGATTTGAAATGGAATTTTTCTGCCTGAGAAATTCAGGGCAAGATAAAAAGAGGTCACTTTTGTATGAACTTTAAAGGATTGTTAAAGATTAATCATGTGAACAAAGACAAAAGATAGTCCCAATAGAGACGGCTTGAGTAGAAAAGGCAGGTGGGTGTGAGCACAATTGCATAGATCAGTGCATCCAAAAAAACCAAACTCACTGTGCTTGTGCTGGTTCTGACTCATAGCGACCCCTCCTTGGTATCTCTATGGAAGTAGATTGCCCAGTCTTCCTTCCGAGGAGTGGCTGGTGAGTTTGAACCACCAGCCTCCTAGTTAGCACTCAAATGCTTTAGACACTACGCTCCCAGATCAGTGCATATGGAAATATAAAGGGCTTCAAATGCGTTCATGGGAAATAAGAATGGTAAAGTGGATTAGACGAGGTTTTGAAAAACATTGTAGAGGATTTGGGTTTTAGTTTGTTGGTGATGGGAACCATTGAAGGTTTTTAAGCTTCAAAAAGACTGGCTGCAACGAAGAAGATGGAGTTAACAAGTGTGAATAGCATTTTCATTGTTTCATTGGTACTCACCTGTACCAGTGTACCAAGTTCTGTATCTCTACCAAGTTCTACCATCTACTCTTGTAATTCAGTCTAACTGAAGAAAATTGTGGGAAGAAACTGAAAACCTAGGATGTCATCCCATTACAGTGACTATTGGAGTTGCTTCAGGTGATGACAGGAGTCTAAAAGATGGGGGAGGTTGTGAGCCATGTGCAAGTTCTTACCATGACTTGGGAGAATTGCTTGAATATGCCCCAAAGTAGAAGAGATTACTGGGGATAAGGAGAGGGATAGGGATTGTCAGAGAGCCAGAAAGATGCCAACTTTGGAATATGTGGGACATTAGAAATTTAGTAGCTTCCAATTTTGAAAGGATTAGAGGACAAACGCTGGAGAGAGGAACAAGGTATAAAAGTTGCTAGCTATTTAGCAAGTCTACCAGCTCTTCCTACTTAAATTGTGGAATAGCCTTAAGTACTGCGTTCTGTTGTAATTTCTAGTCACTTTCTTTTAATATTTATTAAATAAGTGAATGAATAAGCTGGAATCTTTTTCATTCTTCTTTGTGTCTCCTGCTACGTGCATGTAGTTGTATCATTGTCTACCAGAATGAATCTGTAAGAATACCAGCAGTCCATATGGAAACAGTTTATATCTTAATGACTTGCTGGGATCTATCTTGCCTTCTGTATGTAGGGTAATAGTTCCACCTACTCAAGTTAATTACTAAATCTAGCCACCTTTTAAAAGCAGAGTGTAATTTTGGGGCTATATACTAATAGTTTTGAGACTGGAGTTTGTAATTCTGCTAGAAACTAGATCTTTTGTAACTGTGATTCTTACTTTACATGTGATACACCAGAGAACAAAAATATTAATTGCCATACCGTCATACTTTGCATGTTTTAGTGCTTAATTCTGTCCCTCCTTCTCAAAGTTTAATGATAACTTTGGATGTTTATGTTTACTGTATGTCTTAACTGCCCTAAGCATTGGGAATGCTTTAAAAATGATAATTCATTTATCCTTCTGTGATAGACTACTTTTTTCTTTTAGTCTACTTTCCAACCAATAAGTAAAAAACTGCCATTTTTTTGTGGAAGTTTGTAAAAAAAAAAATCCTGACTTTTTGTTAAAAGATGTGCTAATTTTAAAAAGTTTAAAAGAATATTGGAACTAACAGTGTATATTTTTAAAAACTATGCTAAATTTTGGTGATTTTTTTTCTCTTTATTTGAACATGTAGCAAGTTTACTTCCTACACATTGTGAACACATTATGAAAATGTGTTCTCGTGATAACGTTTCTGGGCCCCTGCTTTGAACCTCAAGACTTACTTGGTGCTGCTCATTGCACTTTACTTTGTATTGAGTTCATATGCATGCTGATACTCCCTTCACATTCCCTTTTATCCCTGTGGAGATGATAAAGTCTCTGATGGCATCGTCTATCCCCCTACAGTACCTAGCTAGCAACCTGCTTTGATTGTTGGAAACTATTGCTAAATAGCTGAATTATCAACGTTTTGGGAAAAATATATATATACCTTTGAATGGGTGGTTGATATGTGATATTAAGACTTAATTTCTTTAAGAACTTCATTTTTGAACATTTAAAAGAGTGAGCTACTAGGAATGATTGTGAAGTTGAAAGTAGTATACCCTTTGAAAGGCTTAAACTTACATTGCTTGATATATATGTGATTATTGTGTGTGTGTGTTAGTAAAATTACATATAGAAGGATCTTCTAACTCAACAGCAAAAGGAAAAATGTTTTGCATGTAGTGGCTATTTTATTGTTTTGTTAGCAGTACTGATATTTCTCCAATCAGGTTTGTCAACTTTATTTAAAAGTTGGTGAAAAATGAGAATAGTGTTGATCTAGAAAATACCAAGAGGGCAGTGAATTTTATATCATTTAGGGAACACTTGTCATTAACTAACTCTTAAGAAAGTTTAAAATACCTACAAAACTTAAAATTCTCCTGATCTTACCAGAAGCTTGCTTTGAAGTATATGACTTAAGAGTGTTCTATGTGTTCAGGGGGAGCTCTGGTAGCATAGTGCCTAAGGCACTTGACTGCTAACCAGAAGGCTGGCGGTTCAAACCCACCAGCCACTCCTCGGAAGGAAGATGAGGCAGTCTACTTCCATAGTGATACTGCCTCGGAAACCCAAGGAGGGGTCGCTATGAGTCGGGGCCGACAAGACGGCATATAACAACAACAACAACAACGTGTGTTAGGAGAGATAACAACAGCTATTCGTAAAATTTATGTTGAGTATCCAAATAATAGCAGTCTTGCTGCATTAAGAACTGCTCAAAGTATAAAGTAAGAGAGTCCTAGGTAATGTAAAAATTTCTGTTCTTTATAAGAGAGGAAGGCAATAATCAAATGGAAAACAACTGTATATAATACATGAACATATGTGCATATGTGTTTTATACCACTTCTCAAAATATAAGAAACAGATTTTCTGAGTATTTTGTTAAAACACAGATTCTGATTCAGTAAGTCTGGGGTAGGACCTGAGATTGATCATGACCATGATGCTGGTCCATGGACCACACTTTGAGTAGCAAGATTCTATAATATGAGTAATACTATAATAATGGTAGCATACGCTTGCTTATATGGCATTTACTGTGGGCTAGGTATTGTTCTGTAAGCACTTTATGTATATTAACTCATTTAATTTAAACCATAGCTCCTTGAAGTAGGTGCTGTTGTTATTTCTATTTTATTATAGTGATAAAACTGATGTGCAAAGAAATGAAGTAAATTTCTCAGTGTCACACATCTGAGTGTTGGAGCTCTGGGATTTGAATGCAGGCTGGCTGGCTTTTCAATGCCCATACTCCTATGCAGCTGCTATTCGCTATATAACATGACTGTTCTGTAAAAACACCAAAACATTGCACTTCCTCTTTTGAGTCTTTTAAACCAGGAATCCTCAGCGTGAGGGAAAGAGTTTTTGTCAGATTACCTGTGTCATGTATTGGATTGGGAGAGACCTTTTCTCTGCCTCATGGCTTGGCTGCCATTGAGACTCAACTCCTGTAATGAGCCGCTTTTGTTAATAGCTTTGTGTCATAACCCTCAGGTGTGTTGAGGTAGACAGTTTATTGAGAACTAAAATCCTCAAAAATACTTAAATGGCATTTTCAGGAAGATAGGATTTATATAACTGGTGAAAGTTGTAAAGTGAAAAACCCACAGGTTATGTATGGTTAATGAAGGATTCTGAACAAGTTTAAATGTTACGTGAAAATTTATAGTATACTACTATCTTTGTAGTAAGTGTTGGGTGTTTATTTAATATACTGGCTTCATGAGATGAAACAAGCAACATGTTGTAGATTTTAGTCATAAAGGTATTTAGCAGTCATCCTACCCATTGGCTGTCAGTTATTTCCAAACAGTAGAATCACCCCTCCCCATTAAAATCATACAAACCCAATATACATCATATTTAATCAGGAAGGTGTGCCTTCCTCTGCAGTAATATTAAGGCATCTTATGAAACATGGTGTTAAAACCACTGATCTAATTTAACTCCAGTCAAAATTTCAGAAAGGAAAACTCCAAGGCAGATAAGGTTAAGTGACTTTTTCAGTTATAAATACAAACTGCCCAGAGCAGTTATTTGCTAAAACGTTCTTGATTATTTTAGCTTCTGTGTGAATTTTAAAATACTACCAATTCCTAAGGGTAGAGTGCATGCCTCTTATAGTATCTCTGTGATACTTTTTAATGCTTGGTGTGGATACCATGTGCTTCATGGTATTCATGCCCTATTTTTATGTTTCTAATGTGTGGTGTGTATTTCTATGCAAAGAAATGCTCAATAAAAATTTCTGTATTTTGTAGATTTGTCTGTATTTGAATGAAATACTTTCAGGAATTTTGAGATTTATTTAGAAGGAAACTTCATTTTCAGTTGTCCACATCATCATTGATTATATGACTCATTTGTAGTTTCAGTAGGCTTTGTAAATCTTATAATTTGTTTTAACTGATGGCCCCCCCCCCCCTTGGTTTTAGGCATTTAATTAGGATGAGCCAGCTGTGATGTTGCCACAGGGCACTGAAATTTAGAGGGTGAAAATATTTTAATTAATGAGTAAATGTAATTATGTATGTGTTAGAAGAGGTATTGTGCAAATTACTATGTCCTTTAACTCTCTCCAGCCAACCAAGAGCCACTGGCCCAGGGTCAGCTTCCTTGTCAATCCAGGGACATGCTTGTGTCTGAAAATCCCAGGGAAAAGATGAGGCGCTCCTGGTTTGCAGTCATGCTGGCCTTCACCCTTTTCTCTTAGCTTTGTCCTTGATTAATTGATTTGAGGATGTGTTTCATGCAGCTTGAAAATATATTTATCAGTAAACAGCTTTTACTTTTGATTTAGTGATTTATTGAAAAATAAAGATCTCCTTTTGATTTAGTGATTTCACTTTAATCTTTGTTAAGGATGTAATTTAAAAAAAAAAAAAAAAAAAGCAGTAAGCTCCAGTCAGAGACATGAAGAATGTACTTTTGTAATTTGAATTGCTGCAGAGAAGGTCATAAAGTTAATGTACTCAGTTACAGTTCTTCCCTTGTTTGAGATTTAGGCTGTTTTTATGAATAAAAATTGTGGGATCATAGTTTATATTTATGATCATAGCTTATATTATGATAAACTAAGACCCAGCTTGAGAATCACACAATTCATTAATACATAATAAAAGTGGCCCTTGGTTTCATGTATGGTTACATGCATTTTAACACATGTATAGATTTGTATAACCACTACCACATTCAATTTAGAACAGTTCCAACTCCCAGAAAACACCCTCTGCTGTTAGCCCTAAAAGTCACATCTCTTATCCCTGATCCTGGCAAATAATGATATGCCTCATCACAGTAGTGTTTTTTTTTTTTTTTTCCTTTCAAGAATGTCATACAAATGGAACCATGTAGTTGGTAATCTTTTGAGAGTGGCTTCTTTCACTCAGCATAATTATTTTGAGATTCATCCAAGCTGTTGTGTATACCAATAGTTTGTTCCTTTTTATTGCTGACTGGTTGTCGTCGTTAGGTTCTGTCGAGTCGGTTCCGACTCTTTGTGACCCTGTGGACAACAGAAGGAAACACTGCCCGGTCCTGCACCAGCCTCACAATCCTTGCTGTGCTTGAGCCCACCATTGCCGCCACTGTGTGAATCCATCCTGTTGAGGATCTTCCCCTTTCTCACTGACCCTCCACTTTACCAAGCATGATACCCTTCTCCAAGGAGTGGTCCCTTCTGACAACATGGCCAAAGTAGGTGAGATGAAGTCTGGCCATTCTTGGCTCGAAGGAACATTCTGTCTGTGCTTCTTCCAGGACAGGTTTGTTCCTTTTTCTGGCAGTCCCTGGTATTTTCAGTATTCTTCACCAGCACCACAATTCAAAGGCACCAACTCTTCTTCAGTCTTCCTTATTCATTGTGCAGTTTTCACATGCATATGAGGTGATTGAAAACACCATGGCTTGGATTAAGTGCACTTTAGTCTTCAAAGTGACATCTTTGCTTCTTAATATTTTAAAGAGGTCTTTTGCAGCAGATTTGCCTGGCACAATATGATTGATGATTTCTTGACTGCTCCTTCCACAGGTGTTGATTGTTGATTCAAGTAAAATGAAATCCCTGACAATTTCAATCTTTTCTCCATTTATCATGATATTGCTGCTAGGTCCAGTAGTGAGGATTTTTGTTTTCTTTATGTTGAAGTGTAATCCATATTGAAGGCTGTAGTCTTTGATCTTAAAGGCCTCCAGCCTCACAGAAACATGCAAGCCACCACAGTACAGCAAATTGACAGATCAGTGGTGGTATTGCTGAGTGGTATTCTATTATGTGAATATGCTACCCTGTCCTTACCTGTTTACTTGTTGAAAGTCATTTGGGTTATATGCTTTTTTTTTTTTTTTTTGGCAATTGTGAATAGAGCTCCAGGTTTTTGTATCACAAAGTTTTCATTTCTCTAGGGTAAATACACAGGATTGGGTTTGATGGGTCATATGATGAAGAGCAAAGATGTCTCTTTGAAGATTAATATCACATACAAGTAAAATCTTGCTGAAGATACTTAAAAAAACGGTTGCAGCAGTATATTGACAGAGAACTAACAGAAATACAAGCTGGATTCAGAAGAGGATGTGGAATGAGGGATATCATTGCTTGATGTCAGATGGATCTTGATTCAAAGCAAAGAATACCAGAAAGATGTTTACTTGTGTTTTATTGACTATGCAAAAATATTCAACTGTGTGGATCATAACAAATTATGGATAATAATGAGAAGAATGGGAATTCCAGAACACTTAATTGTGTTCATGAGGAACCTGTACATAGACCAAGAGACTGTCGTTTGGAACAAGGGAATACTGCATGGGTTAAAATCAGGAAGGGAGGGCATCAGGGTTGTATCCTTTCACCATACTTGTTCAATCTGTATGCTGAGCAAGTAATCTGAGAAGCTGAACTGTATGAAGAACATAGCAGCAGGATTGGAGGAAGACTCATTAAGAACCTGCAATATGCGGACGACACAAACTTTCCTTGCTGAAAGTGAAGATGACTTGAAACACCGATGAAGGTTAAAGACTGCAGTCTGCAGTATGGATTACACCTCAACATAAAGAAAATGAAAGTCCTCACAACTGGACCAATAAGCAGCATCATGACAAATGGAGAAAAGATTCAAGTTGTCAAAGATTTCATATTACTCGGTTCCACAAACACCAATGGAAGCAGCAGTCATGATAACAGACAACATATTGCACTGGGCAAATCTGCTGTAAAAGACCTCTTTAAAGTACTGAAGAGCAAAGATGTCTCTTTGAAAACTAAGGTGTGCCTAACCTAAGCCATGATATTCTCAATCACCTCATATGCATGTGAAAGCAGGACAGTGAATAAGGAAGACCAAAGAAGAGTTGATTCTTCAGGGTTACTGTGTTGACGAAGAATACTGAAAGTACCATGGACTTCGAAAAGAAGGAACAAATCTGTCCTGGAAGAAGTGCAGCCGGAATGATCCTTGGAAGAGAGTGAAAATGACCAGACTTTGTCTCACCTACTTTGGTCATTTTGTCAAAAGGGACCATTCCCTAGAGAAGGGTATCGTGCTTGGTAAAGTGGAGGATCAATGAAAAAGGGGAAGACTCTCAACTAGATGGATTGACACAGTGGCTGCAGTGGTGGACTCAGGTATAGCAAGGATTGTGAGGGTGGCACAGGACTGGGTGGTGTTTCGTTCTGTTGTACATAGTATCACTGAGTTGGAGCTGACTCAGTGGCACCTAACAACAGCAGCAAAGGTTTTTAATTTTGATGTAGTCCAATTAATATTTTTATATAACTTCTGTATTGTCATATAATTTGTAAAATGAAAGATCATGCTTCTGGTGTCATTGAAAGTTGCTTAAAATTCTCAGATACTTTTTTTAAAAAACCATTTTATTGTAATACAACCTTTTTCTTTGGATTACTTCAGTGCTTTGGAAATGAAATGATTAGCTAGCTATTTGTCTCCCAAAACAGAAGTTATTGTTGTGTCAGTGAGTTGATGGCTTTAGAAAATTAGAACTCAAAATTGTATCAATAATATTATTGAAATTATATATAAATATACTCCTGTTGAAGAGGTACAGCAAAAGGAAGGAATAGAAATGTGGCTCTTTCAAGCCAGTGGTTTCCTAATTCTGGCTGTGTATCAGAATGATTTGATTGGCTTTGTGTGTGTGTGTGTGTGTGTGCGCGCATATGTATGTAACCATATGTTCTCCTGTGGATCTTAGGTGGAGCCAAAAATGTATTTAAAAAAAAATTTTGTTGTGATTTGGGTGAAAGTTTACAGAGCAAATTGATTTTCCATACATCAGCTCAAATATATGTTGTCTCATGACATTGACTGCAATTACCCACAGTGTAACAGTTTCCCTCCCACTTCCTCCCCATAGTTACCTCTTCCCTGTGTCCTTCCTTCCGTGTACTCCTACTCCCTAAGCTGTCTCTCTGCATACACAGCCCTTCTTTTCTCCCATGATCTAAGGAGTGTGTCTACCTAATGTAACTGTTCAGCTCATATGCCTGTCTTTTGTTTAGCCGGAAGCCACGGGAGTGGGTTCAATTCCAGACCTGAAGAGCAGCTAGGGGCCATAATCTCAGGGGTCCACCAGGCTCTATCAGACCAGCAAACCTGGTTGCTTTTACTTTTTTTTTTATGATTCTGAATTTGGTTCTGCATTGTTCTTCCACTCTATCCAGGGTCTCCTACGTAGATCCCCCCCTGAGTGGTTGACAGTGGTAGTCGGGCACCATCTAGTTCTTTTGGTCTTATAGTCGTATAGGCTGAGGATCTCATGGTGGACCAGTCACTTGGACTAATTGTTTCCATGCATCTTTGGTTTTCTTCATTTTTCTTGGCTCTGGGTGAGGAGAGACCCATCGTTGTATCTAGTTGACCACTTGCAAGCTTTTAAGATCCCAGTCGCTACTCGCCAAAGTAGGATGGGGAACAGTGTTTTTATGTAGTATGTTATGCCAGTTGAGTTTGATGTCCCCTGTGACCATGGTCCTGACCCCAAAGGTCCAGCTGCTCCCTCCCTCCAGGTAGCTGGCTGTGACCAAGAAGTCACCACAACCTTGTCCCTTGTCAGCTGTACTATATACCTGGGAATTCTTACAGAACATAAAAATACACTGGTAGAAACTTTATCTGCCAATTCTGTACATGGTCGTGGGGGCATTCCCCCCTGAATAGACATACCTAATCGTTTAGCCTGTTCACCCATCTGTCCACCCATCAGTGAGTGTTTGCCATCACTGACAACACAGTACCGTATGTGCAAAAGCGTTCATCTTTGTTGTCTGTACCTCCCATGCACCTCTCGATGTCTTTCTCTTCCTCAGTGCCACTGTGTTGATCACTCACATTTGGTACATTGCCCTTCCCTTCACCCAAATCGGTACTTGTCTCTACCTATCTATCACCTACCCCTCATCCCTCCCACCCCTGGTAACCAACAAAGAAAATATCCTTCCATATATAAACTTTTCCTTGACTTTTTACAATGATAGACTAATACAATATTTGTCCTTCTGTGATTGACTTATTTAACTCAACATTAGTCCTCCAAGTTCATCTATGTTATGTGGTGTTTGCAGATCCTACGTTTTTCTTTAGAGTTGCATAGTATTTATTCCATTGTGTGTATGTACCATAGTTTGGTTATCCATTCTGTTGATGGGCACTTAGGTTTTTTTCCATCTTTTTGCTATGGTCAATAGTGCTACAGTAAACATAAGTGTGCATATATCTGTTCTTGACCTGGCTCTTACTTCTGTAGGATATATACCTGGTAATGGAATGGCTGGGTCAAATGGTATTTCTAATTCCAGCTTTTTAAGGACTCGCCATACTGCTTTCCACAGTGGTTGTATCATTTTACAGTCCCACA
>NW_006921589.1:3708311-3710578 GCF_000298275.1 Orycteropus afer afer
TGGAAGAGATCCATATTTGTACCCATTCCAAAGAAAGGTGATCCCACAGAATGTGGAAATTATCAAACAATATCATTAATATTGCATGCAAGTAAAATGTTACTGGAGGTAATTAAAAAATGGTTGCAGCAGTATATTGACAGAGAACTTCCAGAAATGCAAGCTGGATTCAGAAGAGGATGTGGAATGAGGGATAACATTTCTGATGTCCGATGGATCTTGGCTGAAAGCAAAGAGTACCAGAAAGACGTTTACTTGTGTTTTATTGACTATGCAAAAGGATTTGATTGTGTGGATCACAACCAGTTATGGATAACATTGAGAAGAATGGATATCCAGAACACTTAATTGTGCTCATGAGGAACCTGTACATAGACCAGGAGGCTGTTGTTTGAACAGAACAAGGGGACACTGCATAGTTCAAAATCAAGAAGAGAGTGTGTCAGAGTTGTAACCTTTCACCACACTTACTCAGTCTATATGCTGAGGAAATAATCTGAGAAGCTAGACTGTTTGAAGAATGTGGCGTCAGGATTGGAGCTGACAACACAAACTTAGCTTGCTGAAAGTGAGGGTGACTTGAAGCACTTACTGATGAAGATTGAAGAATACGGTCTGCAGTATGGATTACATTTCAATATAAAGAAAACAACAGTCTTCACAACTGGACCTGTAAGCAGCATCATGATAAATGGAGAAAAGATTGAAGTTGTCAAAGACTTCACGTTGCTTGGTTCTACAGTGGACGCCAGTGGAAACACCAATCAGGACATCAGACGACGTATAGCACTGGGCAAATTGGCTGCAAAGGATCTCTTTTAAGTGCTGAAAAACAAAGATGTCTCTTTGAGGACTAAGGTGCGCCTGATCCAAGCCATGGTATTTTCAATCGCCTTATATGCATGTGAGAGCTGGACAGTGAATAAGGAAGACCAAAGAAGAGTTGATGCTTTTGAGTTGTGGTGCTGGCAAAGAATGCTGAAAGTACCTTGGGCTGCCAAACGGTCTAACAAATCTATCCTGGTGGAAGTGTAGCTGGAATTCTCCTTTGAAGCGAGAATGACCAGACTTCGTCTCACTTCCTTTGGTCATGTTATCAGAGGGGACCATTCCCTGGAGAAGGATGTCATGCTTGGTAAGGTGGAAGATGAACGAAAGAGGGGAAGGCCCTCCATGAGATGGATTGACACGGTGGCTGCGGTGATAGGCTCGAGTATATCAAGGATTGTGGAGCTGGTGTGGGACTGGGCGGTGTTTTGCTTTGCTGTGCCTAGGGTTGCTATGAGTTGGCGATGACTCAATGGCAGCTAACAACAACAACAACAACAAATCTTCACAGAAGCAGTATGAAAGCCTCATCTTTCTTCCAGAGAAAGTGTCTTTCCACCAGCAGAATGGCTGGTGGGTTCAAATCACTGAGCTTTTTGGTTAGCAGCCAAATGCCTTAACCACTATGCTGCCAGAGCTCCTTATCCTAGGTTTGGACTGATATTGGTCATTTTGAATCAGACAATCATATGATACGCTGTACTGGAAATGACAGATTGAAGAGGAATGGCATCACATTCATCATCAAAAAGAACATTTCGAGATCTATCCTGAAACACTGTGTTGTCAGTAATAGGATAATATCCATACACCTACAAGAAAGACCAGTTAGTGCTACTTTTACTCACATTTACTCACCAAACACTAAAGCCAGAGATGAAAACATTAGAGATTTTTACCAACTTTTCAGTCTGAAATTGACCAAACATGCAGTGAAGACACATTGATCTTTGCTGTTGATAGAAATGTGAAAATTGGAAGTAATGAAACAGCATCAGTAGTTGAAAAATACGGCCTTGACAGTAGAAATGATGCTGAAGATTGCTGATAGAATTTTGCTTGATCAATGACTTATTCATTGCAGATACCTTTTTTTAAACAACATAAATGGTTGACTATACATGTGGACCTTGCCAGATGGAATAGACAAGAATCAAATCAAGTAATGTTGTTGTTGTTAGGTGCCGTCAAGTCATCTCCGACTCATAGCGACCCTATGCGCAGCAAAACAAAACACTGCCTGGTCCCACGCCAGCTCCACGATCCTTACTAGAGCCCATTGCCGCAGCAACTGTGTCAATCCATCTCGTTGAAGGCCTTCCCCTATTTCGTTGACCCTTCACCTTACCAAGCATGACTTCCTTCTCCAGGGAATGGTACCTTCTGACACCATGATCAACGTAGGTGAGATGAAGTCTGGCCATTTTCACTTCCAAGGA
>NW_006921589.1:3711068-3741007 GCF_000298275.1 Orycteropus afer afer
GGATGATATTGTACATGAAGAATGCAGAAGGTCATTAAGAAGACAGGACAAGATCAAAATGGATGTCAGAAGAGACTGTGAAACTTGCTCTTGAATGGAGAGTAAGGCAAAGAAAATGGAAGAGATGATGAATAACAGATCTGAAGAGAAAGTTTCAGTGGGCAACTGGGAAAGGAAAAGTAAAAGTATTCTAATGAAATGTGCAAAGACCTGGCATTAGAAAATCAAAAGGGAAGAACATATTCCACATTTTTCAAGCTGAAAGAACTGAAGAAAACATTTAAGCCTCGAGTTGCAATGTTGAAGGATTCTGTGCACAAAGTATTGAACTATGCATGAAGCATCAAAAAAAAAGATGGAAGGAATACACAGTCACTGTGCCAAAAATAACTGATTGATGTTCAGCCCTTTCAGAAATTAGCATGTGGTCAAAATCCATTCGTATTGAAGGAAGGAAGAAGTCCTAGCTGCCCTGCAGGAATTGGAGAAAAACAAAGCTCCAGGAATTGATGGAGTACCTATTGAGATGTTTCAATAAACAGATGCAGTGCTGGAGGCATTCACCCATTGATCCCAAGAGATTTGGAAGACATCTACCTGGCTAATTTACTGGAAGAAGTCCATATTTATGCCCAGCCCAAGGAAAGGTGCTCCAACAGAATATGGAAATTAACAGACATTATCATTATTGTATTACACACAACTAAAATTTGCTGAAGGAAATTTAAAAAGTTACAGCAGTATATTGACAGAATAGACAGAAATTCAAGCCAGGTTCAGAAGAGGATGTGGAATGAACTATGTCATTGCTGATATCAGATTGATCTTGGCTGAAAGCAAAGAATAGCAGAAATATGTTTTTCCAGTGTTTTATTGACTATGCAAACACTTTGACTGTGTGGATCATAACAAATTATGGATAACAGTGCAAAGAATGGGAATCCCCGAACACTTAATTGTGCTCCTGAGGAACCTGTACATACACTAAGAGACAGTCCTTCATACAGAACAAGGAGATAGTGTATAGTTTAAAATCAGGAAAGGTGTGGACCAGGGTTGTATCCTTTCACTATACTTATTCATTCTGTATGCTGAGCAGATAATCCAAGAAGCTGGACTATATGAAGAAGAGTGCAACATCAGGATTAGCAGAAGACTCATTAACAACCTTCAATATGCAGATGACACAACTTTGCTTGCTGAAAGTGAGGAAGACTTGAAGCACTTACTGATGATCAAAGACTGCAGTGTTCGGTATGGATTATGTATGTTGTTGTTGTTATGTGCTGTCTAGTCGGCCCCGACTCATAGCGACCCCTCCTTGGGTTGCCAAGGCAGTATCACTACGGAAGTAGATTGCCCAACCTTCCTTCTGAGCAGTGGCTGGTGGGTTTGAACTGCCAGCCTTCTGGTTAGAAGTCAAGTGCCTTGACTACCAGAAATGCTACCAGAGTATACCTCAACATAAAGAAAGCAAAAATTCTTACAACAGGAACAATAAAGCAACATCATGACGAGAGAAGATCGAAGGTTCAAGGATTTCATTTTACTTTGATCCACAATCCGTACATATGGAAGCAGCAATCAGGGAATCAGATGAGATACTGCATTTGGCTATTAAACTGCTGCCAAAAAAAAAAAAAAAAAAAACCCCACAAAACCTCTTTAAAGTGTTAAAGAACAAAGATGTCACTTAGAAGACTAAGGTGCACCTAACCCTAGCCGTAGTATTTTCAGTAACCTCATATGAACGTGAGAGCTGGACATGAATAAGGAAACCATTGTTCAATTGGTACATTTGAATTGTAGTGTTGGCAAAGAATATTGATTGTACCATGGACTGCTACAGGAACAGACAAATCTGTCTTGGAGGAAGACAGCCTTAGAAACAAGAATGGCCACACCTTGTTTGTTGTGTTTTAGTCATGTTATCAGAAGGAACCATTCCCTGGAGAAGGATATCATGCTTGGTAAAGGAGAGGGGTCAGCTAAAAAGGGGAAGACCTTCAATAAGATGGATTGACATAGTGTCTGGGACGACATGGTAAAGATTGTGGTTCAGTCATGATAAAGATAGATTGTGAGAATGGTGCAGGAACTGGGCAGTGTTTTGTTCAGTTGTACATAGAGTCATTTTTAGTGAGAACCCACTTGGTGGCACTGGATAAATCAGTGATTTTAAAGAACATTCTTATTTTATAGCATTAACATTTTATTTAATTTTTTAGTTTTTATACATTGAACAAATGTGTCAAGCACGTTTGTATATGTATTCCAGAATCAAAGTAACCTTAATATAGTTAACAGATCAGTTGAATTTATAACGAAAGGTTATACAGAAATTCATTTAAGTCCCTTAAGAATAATTAATTGACTGTATATTCTGGTGTTTGGAATTTTATTTTTCTTATGTAGATTTATGATTTTAATTTAATCGCTGTGCAAAATTTAAGATTTCAGTGAAAGAATATGAAGCTTGTGAAATATTTTTTAAATAGGTACATTTTTAAATTTCTATTTTTTCTAGTGTTAGCTTTCTTTGAAATTTGCATCTGACAAATAAAGTGCTAGATTTAATGAGTTGGAACAAATGATATATTATCCATTTTCCATAAAAGTTTTTTGTTTAGCTTAGTATTGTGAACAAACTTGTGGATTTTTATCACTTTGGATAGTCAGTATATTCATAGAGAAATATGTGGGTGCTTTATCTTTAAATGAAGACACTTAGTCTCATGAACAAAAAATTAAATATTTTAATATTCTAAATTATGTGGTAGACTAGTGATTTTCACAGTTTACATTTTGTAGACTTCATATATTATTCCATTATTAATATCTAATAACGATGTTTGATTCCCCTAATATGAAGAAAAAAATAAGTTAGACAGTTTTCTCCAATTTAACTTATTTTCCCATACTGTTTATGTGTTTTCTTTCTGTTTTTGGTTCTTTTCATGGTGTGTTTATATTAGACCTATTAGGAATGGAATTTTATTTAGCATATATTTCTTATTCAGGCTTATAGGTAACTATGTATCTCAACACACAGACGGAAAAAATGTCTATTTCTCAAAAAGCATCATGACTTCACATTTTCCCCAACCTGCAGAAGTTTAACCACTCTTGCTAATTATTTGTGGTAAAGGTTGTTTGGATAAGATGTCTGTTCAGTCTGGAGTTACCAAGAGCTGGTAGACTGTGGAGGATGGGTAGGATTTTAATGAACTGGAGAAGATGGTAGTACCAAAGTATTATAGGAATATAAGAGGACAGACATACTACTTCTTTGTGATAAAACTAGAAGTCTAGATTTGTTTCCTAGTCAAGTAATTTTTCATTGACCTGATAGCATATCAGGAAGGAGTACTTGTCAGTATCCCCTCAGTGGAGAATGTTGTACTAAGTTTAAGGACTATTGGAGTGAATTCTTGAAGTCTTGAATAGTCTTTTATCAGAATTGGATTAGAAAGGTGTTCCCAATCCAAAGGAACTTTTTGTGCAAAAGAGGGTAATGATCCCAAGTGCTTACCATGTTGGAGGGGAGTCAATCCATAATATTGGAGGGTGGGGATGAAATAAAGGGTGGTATATATGCCAGGAGGGAACCCTGGTGGTGCAGTGGTTATAGCACTCGAGTGGTAACCAAAAAGTCAGCAGTTTGAACCCACCAGGTGTTGCACAGGAGAAAGATGTGGCATTCAGCTTCTGTAAAGATTCACAGCCTTGGAAACCCTATGAGACAGTTCTCTTGGAATTGACTTGATGATACTGGGTTTAGTTTTTGATTTTAGATTGGGAGGTATACATTGAAAAGCGAGAATCCCTGCTTTCATGGAACATGCATTTTAGTGGGAGAAATAACAAGCAGATAATTATGTAATAAAGTAGTAATGACCACTATGAAGAAAACCAGTAAGGTAAATGAATAGAGACAGCACTCGAGCATTAACCAAAAAGTCAGTAGTTTGAACCCACCAGCTGCTCCACAGGAGAAAGATGGAAGGCCTCTCTATGAGGTGTAACTTGAACAGAATAAAAGGGAATGAGTCATGTGAGTAGAGGCAGAAGAAATCATATAGTTGCTTTATGCAGCAAGGAGAACATTGTGGCTGGAGTGGACAATGCCAATAGGTTATGCTTATTGACTGTTGACTGAGTGCCAGGCTGTTCTAATGAGTTACTAGTGTAACTTGCAGCAATACTGTAGGATGGATACACATGTAAGGAAATTGAGGCACAGAAATTACATAACTTACCCAAGATCACACAGCTAATCAGGGAGCTGGAATTGGAGTAATCTGAATCCAGATTTAGTGTACTCAACCTTTATTCAAAGGTGAGGGGGTTGGAGGGTGTGGAAGGAAATTTGGTTGGTGCAGTAGTCTGGGCTAGTTCTATATAGTTAATTGTAAAGATTTAGGTTTTTATTTCGACTGTGATGTTAAATCATAGGACGGTTGAGAAATGGTCGGGAGTTTTCGTTTTGATTCTGGAGGTCAAGAGAGTGGTCTGGACTATACATACACATTTGGTAGTTTATCTATGTGTAGGTTATATCTTAACATGTTTCCTTTGGCCTGTAGCATATTTCTTTGATTTAAAATTGAGGATTGTATATCATTATTTTATTGAAAAGATATGGGCATGTATATGTATAAGTGTATATGTATAAACAAAGTGTAATGAACTCTTCTATTAATAGGTGCGAGAAGATGTACTAAATTCATTGAATAACAACTTTCTTCAAACGCTAAATCAAGCTTGGAATGATCATCAAACAGCTATGGTAATGATTAGAGACATACTAATGTATATGGTAAGTAGATTTTTTTCTTATTTTCCTTTAAGAAGTTAAGCATTTCAAAACACAGCCTTCTTGCTGCCAGATTTAGTTGGGTGGTACCTGTCAATTGAATGATGTTGTTTATTTTTTTAATAAAGAGTATTTCTTTTGCAAGGACCGAGCTAACTCTGTATGAATGGTACATCTTACTTGTTCATATGTTTACTTAATGATTAGAATGAAAGACTGAAAGGGGAAGATTTAAAATTTTTTCTTTGTGTCTAGCACTTGTACTTCAAAATGTGAAGTACTGAAAAGCCATACTTAACTTTTCTTGTGTAAAGGTAATTGAATAACAGCTTCAAAGATGGAAGCTGATTGTTCTCTCACAAGTTTTTCCTTATATTTTCAGTGACAGATGTCATAGTAATATAAATATCGTTGTAGTGATTATACTCTGATAATCACCATCTGCTTTTCTTTATCTCATTAGTTAATCTTGCTGTGTATGATTGTAGCCAATCTTGTTTAAGGAAATTTGCTACTTCAGATGTATATTCTACTTTTTACCCCTTGGCTTATTTTGAATTTTTGTTTTTATCAATCACAAAAAACCTCTTATTTCTCAAGACAATTTAGGAAACATTGAGTTAGCAAGTGGTTTAATAACTTTCAAGGTGATAAAACTAGTTTTGTTGTTACTGTTTTAAATATGAGCATTATAGAATGAAGCCAGATTCATCAAGCTCAATTAGTGTGTTAATGCAAAATCTAGTGTAGTGACTTGACTTGTTACTTTACTATTTATGTCTGGGAGTGGAGCATAATGATTTTCTCTAAAGATTTTACTTCTCTATTTCTAATTTTTATTCCAGTTTCTTTAGTTTTGAATTTTAGTTGCAGTATAGCATTGAGAGCTTGTCCTAGTTCTTTATTGAGAGAATAAAGCAATGTTATTTATACCCTGTTTCCAGTGAGAGCAAACATAGCTGTAAAGATTTGCTCTGCCAAGTGAATTCAGTCAGTCCTATTATTCTTAGTTTTGTTAAAGGCTTTAGTGGCAGGGAGTCAGGGAGAGGCTGCTTCATTTTTCAGGGATTTGATAAAAATATAACAAATTATTTAGTCTCTGAGCTTCATTTTCCTCATCAGGATTGCCAAAGGGGCAAGGAGGCCACATCTTCTGACCTCCTCTAACCCCACAAGAGGAAGACAGAATCACCATCAGTAGCCCAAGGCCTAGTCCTGAGAGGCCAGACAGGTTGCCTCCCTCCAGCCCTTTCACCAATCTTGACACCAACCATTCATCCCACAGCACCCACCACCTCTCTGCTGGGTTCGATGATTCGCTGCAGTGGCCACACAGAACTCACAGATTATGGGCTTGATTAGGGAAGCAGCAGGCTATAATTCAAGTTAAGGAACACACTCAGTCTCTCTGAGCCCGTCATCTCTCAGCCAACAGTCTCTCTCTGTGTCTCTTTCAGCAGTGCGAGTCTCTCACATCTCTCTCTCAGCAGTGCATGTCTCTTGCATCTTTCAGCCAGCAGTGAGAGATTTCTTTTGCCCCTACGAGGGCTCCTTTTGAGCCTGGCAGAGTGGTCAAACTAACCAGTTCCAACATCAGAATTCTATATACCTGAGAGAGAGAGCGAACTTCCCAGAAAATTAGTTTGTACTGCTCTCAACAGAAATACCCCAGGTGGATAACTTTAACAATCAGGAGCTACTCAGTTGCTCGTGGCAAATTCCACCAAGTAGTTTACTAAGACTTACGGCTAGAAAAGCTACACTATGTGATTTACTATACTGCGAGGATATAGAGAGAGTTACTGTGAGTTGTCATTTTGAGGATGAGATTGCATATATACATATCATGGTGTGTGGTATATATAAATGTGAAATGAGTTAGTTCACTGATAATTCTCTTTTAAGTTCTGGATTTGGTGAGTGCTTTAAATTCCTTATCAGTTCTCTAACACTAAAATAGAAAAACCACTTGTAATTTCATGTTCTGTTGTTCTATTGACAAAAAAAAAGTTTCCGTTTTATTTCAGTTCCTCTGTTTTGCAAATGAGCTCTCAAACTTTGAATCCTCACTCTACTTTTTATGTGACTGTAGTCAAGAAATGAGGAAGAAAGCCTTCCTCATTTATAAAATAAAAATCATATTCATGTTTACTTGCAGGGTCTGGCCTATAGTAATGTTAAAAATTAACTAGGGTGACTGTTTATTGTCCCTTCTGGGAGTGCCACAATCCTGGATAAAATCAGCCATGTACCTTCCCAGTGCTTCTGCTGGAGAAAACCTTATATGGGGCAGATCAGTCCCACTATGTGTCCATTGTCAGAAACCTTTAGTGGATCCTCCACACTGCCCAGACACATCAATGCCACTGTTAGTCCATTGTCACAAACTTCAGGGCCCCTCCATGGTGCCCAGCAAGTAATCTTTTTCTCTAGACAGCTTACCTCACCACTTTGAAACTGTTATTTTTCAACTCCTTCAGCTGTCCCTCTGGTCCCTTCGCCCTTAGCAAATGACCTTGCCTTTTACTTCTCCAGAAAAAGATAAAGCATCAGATGGGAACTATGTTCATTTCTTTCCACGCTATCTCCAACTTTCCCTGTATTTTCTCTTGTATTTTTTTCCTGTTTTAAGGGAGGGCAGTGTCTCCTCTCCTGTCAGAGACCATTTCTCTTCTACCTGGTGCTAGGGATTGCATCTGGCTACCTAGGAATCTTAAATATTCTCATCTGTTTTCCTGTTTTGCCTTTTTATTGGATCTTAGCCAATATTAGACATATTCATGCTTCTCACATCTTCAAAATAAAATCCCTTAGATGTTTTGGTGGACCTCTGCTCTGCTTGCCAGAGTCTCTTACTTATTCATAGCTTAATGCCTCATGAGGAGTGTTGACACTTGCTGTCTCCCTTTTTTCTTATTCTGTTCACTGTGACCGTATTCACAGTTCAGTATTGCCATTTCTAGGATCAGCATGATGTCTGCATATCTCTGAGTGCAAAGATTACTCTTAATTCTCATCCTCCTTGATTTTTCAGCATTTGGCACCGTTGACCACTCCTTTCTTCCTTCACTTTGTGACCTTGATTTCTGTGACAAAGCACTTCTTTGGTGTGCCTCCTACTTATCTAACTGTCCCTCCCCCTCCCCCTCTCCTTTTACCCCTTAAATAGAGGCATTCTTGGGGCTTTGTCCTAGATTTTCTTCTCATGGTACATTCTCTTCACCTCATTCACTTGTACGGCTTCATTTAATGCCTCTGTGCAGATGATTCCCAAATTACTGTTCCAGCCTCATTCTCTGAGATTCAGGCTCATATATTTATTTACCTAATTGATGGCTTTATTTTCTGAGAGGTACTTCAGATTTGGTAGGTCCAAAGAAACTCATAATCACTGTCAGAAACCCGGGACATTATTCCTGTCAGTTTCTTCTCTTTCCCTATATCATATATTGCTATTGCCACCAACTATTTCTGTTATCTTTCCTATCTGCAATTACTTTCTGCTTTCATGTCCACTACCTAAGACAAAGCCACCTTCCTCTGTTTTAGAGTATTCAATAACTAGTCTTGTACCATGCACTATATATGTTCTTTTCTGTTCTCTATATTGCCCCCTGAGTTACTGGAAAGCACAGATCTGGAAGTGTCACTGCCTTGGCTGAAATCCTGATATCTTGGAATTCTCACACATGTGTTCTGTCTGGAAATATTTCCAGAATGTTTCCTCTCTTCTTGTGGCTTGCTGCTATCCATCTTTTAAGTCTTAGCTTAAATTTCTGGCAAGGTTTCCCTGACCTATGCTACATACTTCCCTGGGTGCAGTTCCTCTCATTATATCAATACTGTTCCTTCACAGCATTTATCCAGTTGTTATTAACAACAGCTTAGTGTCTGGTTTCTGTGCTAGACTATAAACTATGTTAGGCTGTGGACAATGTCTGTATAACCTTTCTGTCTCTAATACCTACCAAAGCTTCTTGCACAAAATGGGTACTCATATATGTTGAACAAATTAATACACACGGATTTTATATAGTACCCTTTTTTATAGACCATGTTTTTCAGAATCTTCATTAAAAAGATATGCTACTTAGATTCACAAAGGAAGTATTGATAAAATATCTTCAAGTTCCATAAGATAACATTCTTCCATTTTCATATTCTCTTATTTTGTCTTTTTATGTGTAGTAGTCTGTACTTATTTAAATTAAGTGCTCCTTAAAATTAAGGTAAAATTTATATACAGGGAAATGTATAAAAATAACATGTTCAGTGTTTTCCCCAGGCTTTTTAAAGCTTTATTTATTTTTTTATTGTGATTTGAGTGCAAATTTACTGTCCAAAATTTGTTTTACATTCAACAGTTTGTGTACATTTGATTTCACGTCTTGATTACCATCTCCCACCATAACCTGCTCTCCTCCACGCCCATCCTTGTGACACAACCTCCCCCCCCCCGCCCTTCTTAAGTATGCACTCCTGTCTGTCCAGTTTTCCCTCCATGTGAATGCTGCCCTTATGGTGCCCATGCCGATTGCTCTAAGAGGTGTATCTCCCTAGAGTAGGTGGGTACATTGCCCTGAGTTGGGTGTTCTGCATGTAAGTCTTTCTGTTGTTGGGCTGAGAGCCGATCCTTGGGGGTGAGTCCACTCCCAAGCCCGAAGGGTATCCAGGGGCCATAGTCTTGGGGTCCCACCAGACTACATCAGACCAATAATTCTGAACATTTTTGTGTTCTTGAATTTTGTTTTACATTTTTTCTCCCATTCTATCCAGGATCTCCAGTTTTGATCCCTTCCTGAGTGGCTGACATTGGTAGCCAGGCTCAAAATTATTTTTGACAGATGTACGCATCTGGGTAACTAATAATTTAATCAAGATGAGTAAGTGTTTTTTAATTTTCGAAAAGCAAAACATGCTTTTCCTATTGACATGTGTATTACTTTCTTTGAAAACTTTTACCCTTATCCCAGACATCATAGGTCACATTGTCCACTAGATAAGGCACATTCCCCAAGTGTACTGATTATACCTGCATGGAGCCTATTCAGGTTTCTTCTTCCTGTGAATATTGGCTCTAACAGTTGGAATTCTCAGAGTGAGAGAGAGAGAGTATTGAAGATGGCTTCGCTGTCTCCCCACACACGTAATCACCTACTCAGTTAGATGAGTTTTAGTCTTACCAAGGAAATGTCTCTGTCTAAAATATCATGCATGAGCCTCTGTATAGATGAAATTGAGCATGCTTATGCTTGAAAAGAAAGGAAGAGTCACTGCTTCTTTGAGTTCTTTGGGAAGTCATTACAGATGGGTAAAGAAGTATGGTGCAATGTAGCAACCTCTTTTTGAAGAGGAGAGAAACTGAGGAACTCTCTTCAGAAATGCTCTGAGTCTTAGTAAAGTTGGAGACAGGTCTTTAAGGGTAACAGAAGCATATGATGTGTTGGGAGCTGGAGGAGTGTGGTGGGCTGAGTAAAGGCCCCCAAATATGTCCCCATCAGTAGAACAAAGGGGTTTGCAGATGTGATTGCATTAAAGATCTTGAGATGAGATTATCTTGGATTATCCTTGTGAGCCTGATCATCAGAGAAGTGGGCAATGTGATGGTAAAAGCAGAGATTGGAGGCGATGGACTTTAAAGATGGTGGGAAGGGCCACACGCCAAGGAATATAGGCAGCCACTAGAAAGTAAGAAAGGCAAGAGGCCTCCAGAAAGAACTAGCCCTTTGAACATTTGACTTGAGCCCAGTGAACCTGATTTCAGACTTCCGGTCTCCAGAATATAAAGAATATGCTTCTGTTGTTTCAAGCCACTAAGTTTGTGGTGATTTGTTACAACAGCAATAGGAAACTAATACAAGAAGTATAGAAAAGTTTGGAATAGCCACCATGCTGGAGTCAAGTCAGTTTAAGAACAGTTAACTGTAGTTTTGAGGGTATAACTTAGGTGAGTTAATACAAATTTTGTATAGTGGAGCTAGTAGCAGAGTTTGTAACTTCTTCCAGTCTGGGGGAAGAAAGTTCAAAATAAGAAACACCTACTGATAGGATTTGCAATATTAGGGGAGAATTCTAAGATAATAGTATTGTTAAAATGGTTGATTATAGGTCTCTGCTGTTTAGGGTGGCAAGTTTATCATAAGGTCTCAGGAAGTAGAAGTATTCGGTATTAAGGATCAGTAGATCTGGAGATCTAGTTACAAGGAAGAGATGGTTTATTTACATATAACAAAGTAGAAATGAGAAGAAAAAGGATCGTCTTCAATGCCAGAGTTATGTGATATTTTTTAATAATGAGGTGTGTGACTGAAGGGGATCCTGATAAAATAGCAGTTGCAAATGTAGGCATCTGAGGAATGTGGCGGATTGGTCATCAGCATGAATATTGCACTTACCAAGTAGCCCAGGGAAGAGAAATACTGTGATCCACTTGTAGAAGGTACCAAATAAGTAAGCCATTAGAGGTCAGAAGATAGGATGAAAACATAGAGGGAGTGGAATTTGTGGGTCTGTATTATTTCTCCTGTAGGTTTTTTTTTTTTTTTTAATTTTTATATTGTGCTTTAGGTGCAAGTCCACAGAGCAGAGTCTGTCCCACACCCAGTGTTCCGTGCACACCTAGTTTCACTCCCCATTTACCACCCCCAGCCCTAACCTGTAGGTTTTGATGCTTTCACATCCACAAAACATTTCTTCTGACAGTCCTCTAGATTGCACATTCAAGGACGTTTGCAAATAGCTACATTCTGGAAAAGCATAGATAGATTGCCTAATCTTCCTGGCCCATTCTCTGCTTTCAAAGTGATATCTTAGCAGAAAACAAGATCCAGTAGATTTTGGGCTATTGAACTCACACCTTTTCAACTCTTCTTTAGTAAGAAGGGTGTGTTCATGACAACCTTTCTCTGTATGTGCTCTAATTTGCATCAGTGACTGACAGTATACAGTGCCGTGGCATGTTTATGGTTAGGACAAAAGACATGTACTAGGTCTTCATGTAAAATAAAACAAAGCTCCCATTAAATATGATGAAGGTTAAGTGTTTTGTGCTTGATAATTAGTTGTTGTTTCCCTTACTTCCATCTCAGGTACTGTTTCAAAACAAAAATAATAATTATTAGAGCCATAAACACCTGTCACAGTGCCCTGTGAACTGTTTATTTCTGTGCAGTGATGATCAGCAGTACATGACATTCTGTTTAGGGAGCCACGTATTCCCTGTCTACCCTGACAAGCATGAAGTAGGCACTGTGTACAGAAATACAGCATGTATTTCTTGATGTAGTAAAGGAAATGAAACTTTGATACATAAAGTGGACTACTGGCAGTATACTTTGGAAGCTTGCAGTAGTGAAAAACAAAAACTTAATGAGGAATTAAGAGACTAGGTTTTTTGTTACTGCCTTGTTATTAATTTGTGTAAATCATTTAACCTTTCTGGACTGTTGTTTTCTTACCTGTAAAATGAATTTATTGGAAAGGGCTATGCTTATTATCTTTCTGGGGGTCATTAGACACCATTCGTTTGTAGTGTTGTGGTTGCTTGTGTGTTGCTATGATATTGGAAGCTGTGCCACTGTTATTTCAAATATCAGCAGGGTCACCCAAGGTAGACAGGTTTCAGCAGAGCTTCCAGACTAAGATTCGGAAGAAGGACATGGCAGTCTACTTCTGAAAAAACTTGGCCACTGAAAGCCTACTGAATAGCAGTGCTGGAAGATGAGCCCTTCAGGTTGGAAGGTACTTAAAATATGACTGAGAAAGAACTGTTTCCTCAAAGTAAAGTTGACCTCATTTGGTGATATGGCATGACTCAAAATGAGAAGAAACGTTGCAAAAATCCATTAATAATTGGAACATGGAATATACAAAGGTTTAATCTAGGAAAACTGGAAGTTGTCAAAAATGAAATAGAACATTTAAAGATTGATATCCTAGACGTTAGTGAACTGAAATTGAATGGTATTGACCATTTTGATTCTGACAGTCATGTTGTTGTTGTTATGTGCCGTCAAGTCAGACCCGACTCATAGCAACCCCTCCTTGGGTTTCCGAAGCGGTATCACTATGGAAGTAGATTGCCCAACTTTCCTTCCGAGGAGTGGCTGGTGGGTTTGAACCGCTAGCCTTCTGGTTAGCAGTCAAGTGCCTTAGGCACTATGCTACCAGAGTTCCTTCTGACAGTCATAAGGTCTACCATTCCAGGAATGACAAATTGAAGGGAAATGATGTCCTATTCAGGGAGTTCTGGTGGCATAGTGCCTGAGGCATTTGACAGCTAACCAGGAGGTTGGTGGTTCAAACCTACCAGCTGCTCTGTGGAAGGAAGACTGGACAATCTCCTTCCGTAAAGATTTACTACCTCTCAATCCCAAAGGGAGTTGCTTTGAGTTGAAATCAACTTGATGGCAGTGAGTTTGGTTTTTTTTTTGGATGTCCCATTCATTGTCAAAAAGAACAGTTTAGGATCTGTAGTGAAGTACAGTGCTGTCAGTATAATATCCATATACCTGCAAGGAAAATCCATTATTGCTACTACTGTTCAAATTTACACATCAAACACTAAGCCAAAAAGAAGACATGAAAATACTAACTTCTGCAGTCTGAAATTGACTAAATACACAGTGAAGATGCATTGATAATTACTAGTGATTGGAATGTGAAAGTTGGAAATGAAGAATATGGCCTTGGTGATCGACATGATGCTGGAGATACTGTTACAGAACTTTGCATGACCAAGGACTTACTCATTGCAAATATCTTTTTTTAACAACATGAATGTGACTTATACAGGTGGACTTTACCAGATGGAATACACAGGAATCAAATGGAGTACATCTGTGGAAAGAGATGATGGAGAAGTTTAATATCATCAGTCAGGACAAGGCCAGGGACAAACTGTGGAACAGACCATCAATTGTTCTTATGTAAGTTGAGTTTCAGAGAATTAAAACAAGTACACAGTAGTCAAAATACAGTGTTGATTATATCCCAACTGAATTTAGAGACCATCCAAAGATAGATTTGATGCATTAAACACTGGTGACTGAAGAACAGACAAGTTGTGGGATGACATCAGGGACATCATACATGAAGAAAAAAAAAGGTCATTAAAAGGATAGGAAAAAAAGAAAAGACTAAAATGAATTTCAGAAGAGGGTATGAAACTTGGTTTTGCAAGCTCTGGCATAGCTGGAGTGAGTGGAAGAAATGATGACGTAAAGAACTGAACAGAAGACTTCAGAGGGTGACTTGGGAAGAGGAAGAGTATTATGGAATGTGCAGAGACTTGAAGATAGAAAGCCGAAAGGGAAGAACACGCTCAGCATTTCTCAAGCTGAAAGAATTGAAGACAAAATTCAACCCTTAAGTTGCAATATTGATGGATTCTATAGGAAAACATTGAACAATACAGGAAAGAGGATGGAAGAAATACAGTCACTGTACTAAAAAGAGTTTGTTGACATTCAGGCATTTCAGGAGGTAGCATGTGATTAAGAACCAGTGGTATTGAAGGAAGTCCAAGCTGCACTGAAGGAATTGAAAAACAAGGCTCCAGGAATTGACAGAATACCCATAGAGCTGTTTCAGCAAATGGTTGCAGCATAGGAAACACTCATCTGTGCAAAGAAATTTGGAAGAGACCTGACTAATTAACTGAAAATATTCTTATTTGTGCCCATTCCAAAGAAAGGTGATCCAACAGAATGTGGAAATTATTGCACAATATCATTTATCTTACACGCAAGTAAAATTTTGCTGAAGGTTAATTAAAAAACTTGTGGCACTATATTGACAGAGAACTACTAGAAATTCAGTCTGGATTCAGAAGAGGACATGGAGTAAGGACTGTCATTGCTGATGTCAGATAGATCTTGCCTAAAAACCAAGAATACCAAAAATATGTTTACCTGTGTTTTATTGACTATACAAAGGCATTTGACTTTGTAGATCATAACAAATTGTGGGATGCCATTGTTATCAAGTGGGAATTCTAGAACATTTAATTGTGCTCATGAGAAATCTGTACATACATCAGGAGGCAGTCCTTCAAACAGAGCAAGGGGATACTGCATTGTTTAAAATCAAGAAAGGTATGCATCAGAGTTGTGTCCTTTCACCATACATATTCCATCTGTATGCTGAGCAAATAATCTGAGAAGCAGGACTATATGAAGAAAAATGTGGCATTAATATTGGAGGAAGACTCATTAACAACTCGCATTTTGCAGAAGGCACAACCTTGCTTGCTGAAAATGAAGGAGGCTCGAAGCACTTACCATTGAAGATCAATGAGTACCGCCTTCATTGTGGATTATACTTCAGTATCGAGAAAACAGAAATCCTCACAACTGGACCCAGTAAGGAACATCAGAATAAATGGAGAAAAGATTGAAGTTCAAGGATTTATTTTACTTGGATCCACAATCAACACCCATGAATGCAGCAGTCAGGAAATCAAATGATGTAGTGTGCCGGGCACATCTGCTGCAAAGTACCTCTAAAGTGTTAAAGAGCAAAGATGTCACTTTGAAGACTGAGGTGCACCTAACCCTAGTTATGGTATTTTCAATCGCATCATATGCCTTTGAAAGCTGATCAATGTATAAGGAAGACCAAAGAAGAGTTGATGCCTTTGAATTGTGATGTTGGCGAAGAATACTGAAAATAACGTGAACTGCCAGAAGAACCAACAAATCTGTCTTGAAAGGAGTGTGCTTAGGATGCTCCTTAGAAGCAAGGATGGCTGTACTTAGTCTGTGTACTTTGCTCATATTATGAGAAGAGGCCTGACCCTGGAGGAGGATATCATGCTTGGTAAGTAGAGGGTTTGCGGAAAACGAGAAGACTCTCAATGAGATGGATTGGCACAGTGGCTGCAACGGTGGGCTCAGGCATAGCAGTGATTGTGAGGATGGCACAGGACCCAGCAGTGTTTCCTTGTGTTGTACCTAGGGCTTCTGTTAGTCGGAACCGATTTGACAGCACCTAACAACTGCAGACCCCTTAGGGAATGGTAAAATTTCATGGACCCCTCTCCCAAAAGTATGCATGTGTGCATATACATACCTTGCACTTTCATATGCAGTTTCAGTGGCTTTAGGAGTACTCTGAAGCCGATCTTTTAGAATTGATTAATGATACTTTGGTTAGATCACTGTCATCCCTTCCCTTTAAAAACTGAACATAAACAGTTATATGTAGTATGTCTCAAGAAAACTAACTGCTGTGGAGTCGGATCTGACTCCTTGCAACCCCTCCTTGGGTTCCAAGGTGGTATCATTACGGAAGTAGATTGCCCAGTCTTCCTTCCGAGGAGTGGCTGGTGGGCTTGAACTGCCAGCCTTCTGGTTAGCAGTAAAATGCCTTAGGCACTATGCTACCAGAGCTCCCATGGGGTATGTAGGGGATGGTAATGAAGGAAAACAGGAGGTGTGGGTTTGTAATATTAAATGGATGACAGTTTTAAGAACGCTTAAAGTGATTTGTTGTAACCTTGGTTGTCTGTCAGCCTACCTAATACTACCACTGATAGTAACAGGTAACAGTTACATAGCTCTTACTGTGTGCAAACATTGTTTTAAGCATTTTAAATATATTAATTCATTAAATCCCCAAAATACCCTCTTTTGCTGTTATTTTTAAAGGGTAGTTTGGGAAAGCAGTAAAATGGAATTTTTACTGTTTCTTTGTTTTCACTGTTTTAAATACCCATCCTTTGAGGTGTATATTGTAATCTTTATTTTGTAAATGAGGGAGCTCTGGTAGCATAGTGGCTAAGACACTTGCCTGCTAACCAGACGGCTGGTGGTTCAAACCCACCAGCCACTCCTCGGAAGGAAAGTTGGGCAGTCCTACTTCCGTAGTGATACTGCCTCGGAAACCCAAGGAGGGGTCACTATGAGTCAGGTATGACTCGATGGCACATAACAGCAACAATTTTGTAAATGAAGAAACAGAGTGATTAAGAATTGAGAATAGAGAGACTTGAGAGATCATAGTTTCTAAATACTACTGTAGACAATTGAGTCAGTCTTTTTTGATTAAAAAACTCAATTTTTCACCACTTTGCTGTACCACCACCAAAAAAAAAAAACCTGTACCACCATGTTGTTGTTGTTGTTGTTATGTGCCATCGAGTCAAACTTTGACTGCTAACTAGAAAGTTGGCATTCAGACCCTCTAGCTGCTCCACAGAAAGAAAATGGGGCAGTCTACTCCTATAAAGATTTTCCTTCTTGGAATCCCACTGGGGTCGTTATGAGTTGGAATTAACTCCAAGGCAATGTGTTTTACCCTGAGTTGAGCTAACATTCACCTTTGTAGTATGAGGATAAATTCATTCATGCAAATATTTACTAAGTTTGTATTATATACCAAGTACTGTTCTAATAGGAGCTCTGGTAGCATAGTGCCTAAGGCACTTGACTGTTAACCAGAAGACTGGCAGTTCAAACCCACCAGCCACTCCTCAGCAGGAAGATGGGGCAATCTACTTCCGTAGTGATACTGCCTCGGAAACCCAAGGCGGGGTTGCTATGAGTCGGGTCCGACTTGACGGCCCATAACGACAACAACTGTTCTAAATAACCATGGTTCCTTTTTCCAAGTTCTTTATTCATTGATTTTTGTGACATGGACACCTGCTTGGGAAGATAATTCTGGTCTCCTAAGTCTAATTTAAAAGTAAGGATCACTGGTGGCACAGTGGGTCAAGCACTTGGCTTTTAACCAAAAAGATTAACGGTTCCAACCCACAAGCAGCTCAGTGGGAGAAAATAACTCGGCAGTCTGCTCCCATAAAGATTATAGCCTAGACTGACAATGGAGGTAAATACTATTACATACACAATTCTGCAGTAATGGTAATAACAATAATCTACGAGGGGACTGTACGTAGAGTGACAGAGGATATTTCTACATGCGTATTTGTATGTGTTGCAAATATATCCATGTGTATGTTCTTATTGTTAGGTGTGTTCCGGTGGCTCTCAGTGACCATATGTACAACAGAACAAAACACTTGTTGGTCCTGCGCCATCCTCACAATTCTTGCTTTGCTTGAGCCCATCATTACAGCTACTGTATCAGTCCATCTCGTTGAGGGTCTTTACCTTTTGTGTTGGTGCTCAACTTTATCAAGCATGATATCCTTCTCCAGGGAATGGTTCCTTCTTATACCATCACCAAAGTAGGTGAGACGATGTCTGGCCATTCTCCCTTTTAAGGAACATTCCCGCTACACTTTTTCCAGGAGAGATTGGTTTGTTTTTCTGGCAGTCCTTGGTATTTTCAGTATTCTTCACCAACACCATACCACGATTCAAAGACATCAACTCTTCTTTGGTCTTCCTTATTCATTGCCCAGCTTTCAAAGGCATATGAGGTGACTGAAAATACCATAGCTAGGGTTAGGTGCACCTTTGTCTTCAAAGTGACATGTTTACTCTTTAACCCCTTAAAGAGGTCCCTTGCAGCAAAATTGCCCAGTGCGATATGACATCTGGTTTCTTCAGTGCTGCTTTCACGGATGCTGACTGTGGATCCAAATTAAAAGGAAATCCCTGACAACTTTAATCTTTTCTCCATTTATCAAGTTACCGCTTATTGGTCCAGTTGTGAAGATTTTCGTTTCCTTTATGTTGAATTGTAGTGTCCTGAAGACTCTGGTCTTTGATCTTCATCAGTGCTTCAAGTCTTTCACTTTCAGCAAGCAAGTTTATGTCATCTGCATATTGCAGGTTGTTAATGGTTCTTCCGCCAAAACTGATGCCTTATCCTTCTTCATATAGCCCAGCTTCTTAGATAATCTGCTCAGCACACAGACTGAATAAGTACAGTAAAAGAATACAGCCCTGATGTACACCCTTCCTGATTTTAAACCATGCAGTATCCCCTTGTTCTGTTTGAACAACAGCCTCTTTGTTTTGAGGACATCAACGCTAGATTCTCATTCTTCCCAGTGTTATCCATAATTTGTTATCCATAAAATTGAAAACCTTCACGTAGTCAATAAAACACAGGTAAACATCTTTCTGGCATCCTTTGCTTTCAGCCAAGATCAATCTGACATCAGCAATGATATACCTCATTCCACATCCTCTTCTGAATCCAGCTTGGATTTCTGGAAGTTCCCTGTCAACCTACTGTTGCAACTGTTTTTAAATTATCTTCAGTAGAATTTTACCTTCATGTGGTAATGATACTGATAATTTCCACATTCTTTTGAGTCAGTTTCCTTTGAAATGGACACAAATAAATATCTCTCCAAGTCAGTTGGCCAAGTAGCTGTTTTCCAGTGCTGCATCCATTTGTTGAAACATCTCAGTGGGTATTCTGTCAGTTCCTGAAACTTTGTTTTTTGCCAGTTCCTTCAGTGCAAATTGGACTTCTTCCTTCACTGCCATTGGTTCTTGATCACATACTACTTCCTGAAATAGTTCAACATAGACCAATTCTTTTTGGTACAGTAACTCTTTGTATTCCTTCCATCTTCTTTTGATGCTTCCTGCATCATTTAATATTTTTGCCCATGGAATCCTTCAATATTCAAGGCTTGAATTATTTCTTTCATTCTTTCAATTTGAGAAATCCTGAGCATATTCTTCTCTTTTGCTTTTCTAACTCTAGGTCCTGCACATTTCATTATAAAGTAATGCCTTCTTGAGCTGCCCTTTGAAGTCTGCTCATCATCTCTTTGATTTCATCATTTCTTCCATTCACTTTAGTTCCTCTCTGTTAAAGAGCAAGTTTCAGAGTTTCTCCTGACATCCATTTTGGTCTTTGCTTCTTTCCTGTCTTTTTAATGACTCTTTGCTTTCTTCATTTATAATATTCTTGATGTCATCTCACAACTCATCTTGTCTTTAGTCATTGATATTACTGTATCAGATCTATTCTTCAGATACTCTGTAAATTCAGGTAGGATAAAAATCAAGTCATATTTTGGCTCTTGTGGACTTGATTTAAATTTCTTCAGCTTCAACTTGAACTTGTGTATGAGCAGTTGATGGTCTCTTTCACAGTCAGTTCCTGCCCTTGTTTTGACTGATGATACTGAGCTGCTCCATCCCCTCTTTGCACAAATGTATTCTTATCTGATACTTCTGTATTCCATCTGGCAAGGTTCTGATATATAGTCGCTGTTTATTTTGTCCACCATGGGTGACCCTGCTGGTATTTGAAATACCAGTGATATAGCCTCCAGCTTCACACTAACATGCAAGCCACCACAGTATGACAAACTGACAGGCGAATGTAGATCCATGTATATAGTATATAGCATCTGGGGGCAGAGTTATGAAAACTTTTAGGCATAACCAAACACCTTGAGAGAATCAGTCACTGGGCTTGAGAGCTTATGACCACAGTCACAGGAGACATCTAGGTTAGTTGCCATAAGACTGTGCTCTGCATCCTACTGTGGTGAATATTGTAGGCTCCTTAAAAGCTTGTGAGTGACCATCTATGATGTAGCTGTTGGTTTCTCCCTGTCTGGCATAAAGAAAAGTGAAGTAAATCAAAGGCTCAAGAAAACAGTCCAGCGAACTAATGAACCGGTTGAACCAAAGCCTCTACCACCCTGAGAACAGAAGAACTAACTGATGTCTGACTACCTACCACTACCGACCACTATGATTGGGACCACAGACAGCCCCAGTCAGAGTGGGAGAAAAATGTAGAACAAAACTCAAAATCATGAAAGACCAGACATACTGGTCTGATAGAGATTGGTGGAACCCCTATTGGGAACCACAGAAGGCCCTAGTCAGAGTTGGAGAAAAATGTAGAAGAAAATTCAAATCGTGAAAGACCAGACTTACTGGTGTGATAGAGACTGGTAGAACCCCAAAGGCTATGGTTCTTAGATACCCTTCAAACCTGGGACTGACACCCTCAACCCTGTCCCAGGAAATCACTTTTCACCCAAAAAACTGACAGGCGTATAAAGTTAATGTTACATATTCCTCAAAACAGTTAACCAGATGAGACCAAAAACATAGCATTTTTCCTAAAACAAAGCTCAGAAGGCAGGAAGAGGCAGGAAAGAAGGACGAATGGATATGGGTGACCCAAGGAGGAAGTGAAAAGAGAGCTGTTACATTGGGGGGATTGTAACTAACGTACGAAACAAAACATGTAGAAATTGCTGAATGGAAAACTGACTTTCTCTGTGAACTTTCACCCAAACCACAATAAAAAGAAATAATACATGGATGGGGTGTGTGTGTGATTACAGCCTAGTAAAGAAAGTTCTGCTCTGTCCTATGGGATTGCTGAGAGTCAGAATCAACTTACTGTCACCCAACAGCAGGAGCAGTTTAGAAACACCGTTTTTGTCCATGATCCAGGTAAAAGCTATCTAAGCCAATACTAGAAATCTTTAGTATGGTAGAGTTCTTAGTATCAGCTTTGAATATGACATGTTAAAGTCCTTATTGAATAAGTGATTTTCTGAGGCATCCCTGTTGAAATCCTTAGAGACTCACCAAAAATCTTAGATTTAGCAGTTACTCTGTCTACTTGGCAGTATATTAGACCTAAGCTAGACAGTCCTGATTTTTTGTAAACCTTTTTGGTTGATAAAAGTACACACATCTTTTGACCATTTAAAAAATATTATCTATCAATTTATTAGTAATTTGAAGGAGTTCTTTGTATATTCTGGGTAAAAATCTTTTGTCAGATACATGTATTGCAAGGTATCTTCGTCCTTTCTGTGGCTTGTGTTTTGACTCATAATGGTGTTTTTGATAAGGGGAAGTTTTTAATTTCAGTGAATACCAGTTTTTAAATCTGTAATTGTTAGATAAACTGTTTTATCAATATTGGTTTAGTCAAATTGATTAATCGTACTCAAATCTTCCATATCCTTGCTGCATTATTTGCCTGTTTGTCCTAGAAGGTCTTGAGACCTGTTAAAACCTTCCAATTTGATAGTGGATTTATCTGTTTTTCCTTTTAGTTTATGTACAGGTTTTCCCCACTATCCAAAAAGAGAGCATTCCTATAAAACCTTCCATAAGCTAAAATGGCATAAAGTGAAGAGGCAATTGCCATTAATTTATATGAGAAGAATTGTTGAGCGTTCCCAGACCTAAAATATTACCTACCAAATCATACCAAGTAACACATAAAACCTAAAATAATGCTAACATACAGTGTTCACAGACAGTTTAAAATGGGTAGTTTGATGCAGAGATGCTGAGTATAATTTCTAGGTAAGAAGTTTGGCATTGCCACTCTGTTTGGGGTGCATGCTGTCTCTTTAACAGTAGTTTTGCTTTTCATTTTTGTGACAGTGAAAATCTTCTTCAGTTAGTGAAAGCAGGTACTAACGTGGATCCTTTGTAAAAGTGAAGTGACGCAAAGCAAACTTGTAAAGCGGGTCATACCTGTATTTTGGGGTTTATTATGAATTGAATAAATATAGAATTGTTTTACCTACCTTTTGAATTAATTTCATTTTTATGAAATATCTCTCTTCTTTAGGAATACTTCTTAAAGCCTGCTCCGTCTGATATTACTATATCAACTTTCATTTGGTTAATGTTTGCATGGTCAATGTCTTCCCATTCTTTGAACGTTTCTGTGTCCATATATTAAGGCGTGTTATTTGAAAGCACCAAATAAAAAACCCAAAAACCTAGTACCATCGAGTCAGTTCTGACTCAGTAACTCTATAAGACAGTAGGACTACCCCATAGAGTTTCCAAGGCTGTGAACTTTTGTGGAACTAGACTGCTTTATCTTTCTCTCATGGAGCAAGCAGCTGGTTGGTTTGAACTGCTGACTTGGATTAGCAGCCCATTGCTTTAACCACAGAGCCACCAGAGCTCCTTGAAAGCACCATATAGTTAACTACTTTTTAATCCTAACTGACAATGTTTGTTTTTAAAATTAAGCATTTAGTTCATTATGTCAAATGAATTAATGATACATTTAGGTTTAAAAAGGAGCTGGGATGGTGTAGTGCCTAAGGCATTTGACTGCTAACCAAAAGGTTGTTAGTTCAAACCCACCAGCCATTCCGTGGAAGCATGACTGGACAATCTACTTCCGTAAAGATCTGCTGCCTCGGAAACCCAGTCGGGGTTGCTATGAGTCGGAATCTGCTGGATGGCAGTGGATTGGGTTGTTTTTTTAGGTTTAAAATTACTGTCTTACTGTATTTTCCTGTTGATTCTGTTCTTAATTTCTTCCCCCATAATTCTTCCCTTTTTTAGATTAATCAAGTATTACTATGGTATTCCCATTCCCATTAGCTTGTTAAATATATATTTATTATTCATTTAGTAGTTACCCTAGGGATTACAACATACATCTTTGACTTATTATCGTCAAGTTAATGTGGTTACCATTTCTGTGTAATGTTAAAAAAAAAAAACAGAAAGCGATTGCCATTGAGTCAGTTCAGACTCATGACGACCTCATGTGTCAGAGTATAGTGTGCTCCAGAGGGTTTCAGTAGTTTGGCTTCAGAAGTCAGTAACCAGCTCTTTCTTCTGATGGGCCTCTGGGTGGATTCAAAGCAGCTTTTTGGTTAGCAGCCGAGTGCTTCATTGTTTTCACCACCCATGAACTCTGTGATAGTGGAAGGGTCTTAGAACACTTTGACTTCCTGTTTTTTTCCCCCATTCATTTTCAGAAATTTGACTTTGTGTATGTGTATGTATGTGTCCATGTTGGCATGCCTGATGATTGTGAATTGAATGTTGATAATGTATATGAAAAATTTGAAGGCTCTGGATGGTATTCTTCTTCAAAGAAAATTTCATTTTTTCTAGCGAACAGGGCAATGTACAGAGTGAAGACTGTGAGCTAGCTGAGGCTGGCTTTCAGTTTTCGACTTTCTTAGGGTTTATTTTCAGTTTGCTTTTGTCCCAGGGTATAACTTTACTCACTGGACAGAGCCCTTCTAGGTCTCATCTGCAAGCCTGAGTGTTTTCCTGCTTGCTGCCTGTGTTACTGTGCCAACACTGCCAAAAGTCTCTCTTTAGCCTCCCTCCGCTGATTTTGGGGTTTTCATTGTTTTGTTTCTTTGGGGGCGTGATCTGTTCTTTTTGTTATCTTGCCTTGTTACTTGGGTGAGAGGTGGAAGTAAATATCTTGATGGAAAATTGCATGCAGAATTCTGGCTCTCTTCCGTATTCTCTTCAGAACCTTGACGTCTTAAGTCCTAAATGATTTTCTGTTTGGCCTTCTGTTTCCAATCCTCTAAATACCCAAGAATGACCCAAGGAAGTGAGCAGAAGCGAAAGATCAACTTCCCGGAGTATAGTCACCTACCTTTTTTCCTAACTGTTGGCACCTCCAGTCTGGGGTGCCTTTGTTGCTCTTTGATACTTTTATATAGTCATTGGTTTCTAATTTTTTATTTTCCCCCAAGCTTTTATAGTTATTGGCAGGAGAATTGATCTTATAAAAACTGTTCCTTCAAAACTGGAAGTGGAATGTTATTTTGAGGTAGACATTATGTTACAGATGAGGAAACAGACAAAGATATTAAGGTTACATTTAGAGAAGGACAGATACAGGAATTAGACAGACTGGCTCTAGAATTGGCACTCTGCTAACCATACAACTTTAATGCTTTTTTAATACGCTCTTCTTTCCTAGAAGATAATCTTATCCTTTGATTGCTCCTTAAAGGTCTCTTTTAATTCTAAAAGGAGCTAGGTGTTAGTGTCATCGTCGTCCTCTTCTTTTTTCCCCCCCCAAGGAGGGGTCGCTATGAGTCGGGGCCGACTCGACGGCACATAACAACAACAACAACAACTACCTTTAGGTTATTAAAATTTGGGGTAGGAAACATTGCCAAAACTCCTCAGGTTCTGTACATTCATATAGTATTTAATGACTTGGTACCAAAAGGTTGGGATTTGAACTCACCAGCTGCTCTGTGGGAGAAAAGGCCTGGCAATCTGCTCCTGTAAAGCTGACAGTATAGGAAACCCTACGGGGCAGTTCTCTTCTGTCCTAAAGGGTCGCTGAGACTTGGTGTTGACTCGACAGCACACAACAACAACACAATTTAACGGAAACGTGACTAGGATTTTGCTTTGTCAAATAGGAGATAGTTCTCAGAATAAATGGAAATGATCTTTAAACAGAATTTTACAACCATATTGTTGGTCTTAAAAACACACTCACTGCTCTGAGAGAGATCTTGGACTTATTTTACAATTATGCAAACTATGATTCTGAGCTAAAGTTGTGGAGCTTAGTCTTCAGGCCAGGTTCTCTGACACCATATCCTGTGCTTTTCCACTTACTGTAATACTGGCTCCATGAGTGTTAAGGTAGTACAGTTGACTATTTTTTATCTTACTAGTACCCTCTCAGGAGCTCTGGTGGTGTAGTGCCTAAGGCATTTGACTGCTAACCAGAAGGCTGGCAGTTCAAACCCATCAGCCACTCCTCGGAAGGAAGATTGGGCAACCTACTTCCGTAGTGATACCGCCTCGGAAACCCAAGGAGGGGATCGCTGTGAGTCGGATCCGACTCGACGGCGGTGAGTTTTGTGAGTACTCTCTCAGCAATGTGTGATGGGGCCATTAGCGTTGTGGGAAATATTGGTACAGTTTTTTAAGCTTTAGTCTAATTATTTTTTTTCCTTCTGTAATTTTAAAGAAGAGACTCTTATTTACTGTTTACTGTCACCATCGTATTAAGCCTGCTTAGCCTGTATTTCTCGGAAGGAAGTTTAGGCAATCTATTTCCATAGTGATACTGCCTCAGAAACCCAAGGAGGGGTCACTATGAGTCGGGTCTGACTCGACGGCACATAACAACAACAACAACAGCAGCAGCCTGTATTTATTTCACAGTGTGAAAGTGGATCCTGTTTGAAAACAATTTCTTGATAGAAGCTGGCCTTGTGATTAAGCTTGGGAAAGCAGGTTCAAACTCATTCTAAGAGACAGCTGCGTGGTATATGGCTATTTGCTTATATGTATTTTTTTAAATGAGTTTAACTTTTGGAGATTGATCTTTAGCTTTTTTTTTTTTGTTGTTGTTATTTGCCATCGAGTCGGCCCCGACTCATAGCGACCCCTCCTTGGGTTTCCGAGGCAGTATCACTACGGAAGTAGGATTGCCCAACCTTCCTTCCGAGGAGTGGCTGGTGGGTTTGAACCGCCAGCCTTCTGGTTAGCAGTCAAGTGCCTTAGGCACTGTGCTACCAGAGCAGGATAAAAGTTTATATTTGTAAAGTGTCTTAATATTGTTTCCTTTTCTCTTTATAAAAATAGACAATGTTATAATTATAGATTCTTCTGTAGGGATCAAACAACTGGAAGAGGAATAATTTAAGAGTTTGATTAATCAGTTTGACAGTAGCTTGATTAAACTGCTTTCACAGCTATATACTACCATCATTTCACCATTGTTTTTACCATATATTTTACCATTGGTCTTTGCCAAACAGATTAACTGCCACTATTCGTAAGTGGGATGGGGTGGGTGTGGGGTATAGGTGAATGAGACTGATTCATAACCACCCTTGGTCATTAGAGATATTGTTAGAACTACTGAAATATACTGGACTTTGAGACAAAAATTTTATAAAGCGCTCTCTTAAACTTTATATTTACCCGAAGGACTTTGGAGTTGTATTTATATTTGTATTACTAAGTTTTCAGTGTTAAATGTGACCTAAAGGTTAGTTTCAGAATTTACTTCCTAAAACCTGGTTAGTCTGTCAGAAAACATTGTTTCTTTCCTTTGATGTGCCACTGGTTACTGTTCACAAAATCCATTTATCCTAGTTTGCTTTTCTGTGACATCATACTGTTTAAAAAATAGAGGCTGGATTATTTCTTGCAGATGAATTATTTAAATAGAGTTACTTTTTGAATTTCCTTTAAAAATGTATCCTCCTTTGTTTTAATTTGATTTTTTTTTTTTTTTTTTTAGTGTGAGTAATGAAGCTGTTTAGCCCACTTAAAAGGCATTACCTGACTTTGGACAGGTTTAGCTTTCTTACTTAATGCATATTGTTTTGACAGCTCTAAGCATATTTTTGTATGCTGAGTTTGATATCTCTTTTATTAGCTAATTACTTAGACATTTTGAGCTATCTGTTAAGAGAAAAAGACAACTCTTTTCCAAGATGTAGGAGTGGAAATATCTGTAGTCCTGTAGGGTCAAACACCTTGTAGATATCCTCTTGTCTGCTAGAAATGAAAAGAGCCCTGAGTCATAAGTAGGCAGCAAAAAAAAAATTGACTGCCCTTAAGTCGTACCTGACTCATAGTGATCCCTCCTTGGGTTTCTGCAGCGGTATTACTATGGAAGTAGATTGCTCAACCTTCCTTCCAAGAAGCGGCTGGTGGGTTTGAACCGCCAGCCTTCTGGTTAGCAGTCAAGTGCCTTAGGCACTACGCTATCAGAGCTCCCATAAGTAGGCATAGACAGGGGAGACAGGTGTTTTACATGAAGTTCAGTACCCCCACCCCCACTCCTAGAAACCTGCCTGTCCTAGTGGAAGATTGAAGATGCAGAAGCAGCCTGACTTTTACTAGCTCTGTGAGAAGGAGGATATGAGACAGATCTCATGGTTGATAACTTCCTCTGACCCCAGAGTCTACCTGACCTGTGAAGGTTCTTGCCCCCTATAGGCTTGCTTGGGTGAGAAACGGCAACTCTTGTGTTGTTGTTGTTGTTGTTAAGTGCCGTCGAGTCGTTTCTGACTCATAGCGACCCCATGCACAGCAGAACGAAACACTGCCCTATCCCGCGCCAGCCCCACAATCCCTGCTGTACTTGAGCCCATATACTTGAGCGAACTCTTGTGAGAGAACCATAAATAGAGATTTAAAATGTGGTTTCTCTTTGGTGATGAAACATGCACCCCATTATGTAAATTCAATGTTTGAGTCAGACAGTAAACTTGCAAACCTGTTTTTCAGAACATTTCATATTTAAAGACCTATATTTTGGCTTTAAGAAGACAAATAATTGCATCCATCACCATCCTACCCCTGCTCATCTCTCTATAATAGATAGGTGACTAATGTTGGAGTCATAAAAGCTACATTTTGGTCAAAACCTGAGATTAAAGTATTTGGAAGGTTTGAGTTAATCTTCAATGTTTTTTCTCTCTTTTGAGATAGTTTTCTTTCTCTTTTCTGTATTTGAGATGCTATTTTTTTTAGCTATTTAGAGGCTAACTAGAAATTCATGTACACATTCATAGCAAACCTGTGATCTATACATGATGTGTATTCAAATATCTGCTGAACAAACATACTAAATTCTGTTACTGCTCATTAGCACTGTCAGAAGGAATTCGGCTTGTGAGTGCACAGTCACATTTTCATGATGATTCTGAGTAATTTCTCTTTGTTAAACAATAACTCGCTGATCTTATGGAAGACAGTATTACTGTAGCTCAAATCATTTTAATCACTGTAGGACCTTTACTTTTGTATGTTTCCATGTGAACGTTTTAATAGTAATAAAAAAAAAAACCCTGAAGTCTCACCTCTAGTTAAGATAGCACATAAACCCTCATGTGTTTATGTATAGCCTATATTTTACTTGATGGCAATTATACATAAATATCAAACATTTAATATAAATGACTACATAGTCTTACTAATTTCATATAGCCACACTCAAGTTTCTAGGCTTTCTCTTCTCTATTTATTAGCTCTCCAGTATGTGTAATCAAATTTCAGGGTTAACAAATTTCTTTGATATCATGTATCGTTTAAATATAATCATTATGTACACCTTGAATCTTAAGGTAAAATACAAAGGTTTAGTTCTTATATAACATCTGTTTCCCTTATCCGTTGTCATCCTCCATGGACTGAAGTGTTCATGCTCTGCCCACACATTCCAGCCATGTGTTTCCATCCTACCATCTGGCTTCTTCTATTGAAGCATCATTTTTCCCTCCTTACACAATGTACCTGAGGAATTTGCCAGCTGCACCTGACCCCCTTTCTGTCTTTTTTGCCAGAGGGCTTGAGATAGCAGACATTGTAGGCAGTAAGGTTGTAGATTCATCTACTTGCAGTTGTGATAGCATCACTGTGTTTAGGACTCATAAGGACCAGATGAGACATAATAAATGGAAAAGGAAGATGTCATGGTGAAATATATCCTCAATCTCCAATATGTAATAATTTTTGTTCAGAGACTTAAGCTTCATGGGCAATTATATTAGAGTATTAAGAGATTATGTTTACCAGCCCTTTGATTTGCTGAGGGCCAGAGTAGATAGGTCATTTATTCACACAGCCAGCTAATGGTAGAGAAGTAGATCATAATTCCTGTGTCTGCATGTAGTATTCTTTCTACTATTAAAATATTCATATTAAAATTACTGTAAATGGTACAACCACTTTACAAAAAATAGTTTCCATGTGCCCTAATAATTCGCCTCCTAGGAATCTACCCAACAAAAGTGAAAACACATCCACAGAAAGATTGTACCCCACTGTCCATAGGAGTATATTCATAACAGCCCAAAGCTGGAAACAGTTCACAATATCCACCAGTTAATGAATGGTTAAACAAAGTGTGGTATATAGATTGAAATACTGTTCAGCACTAAAAGGAATGAAATAATGATACATAGTGTATGATGGATGAACCTTAAAAGCATTATGCTTAGTTACTGTGTTAGACTGGATTCTCTAGAGAAACAAAAACCAGTAAAGCTTATATATAGAGAGAGAAAGAGAGATTTATCTTAGGAAAATGGCTCACACACTTGTAGAAGCTGGCAAGTCCAAAGTTCCTGGATCAGACATCAAGCTGGAGGCTTTTCCTGACTCTTGCAGCCACAGGGGCTGAAGAGCTCAGAGCTCGCAGGCAGTACACCAGCTGTTGACTCCAACAAATGACGAATCCAAGATATCCAGGCCGAATGGTGGATTGTTCATTCACTGACAGTTGTAGGCAACACAACAGGATCCTGATCCACAGAAGAATGTCTCCTCTCCCAGGATGTCCACAGATATACTGGAAGCAGGCCACACCTCTAGGGAAACTCCCTTTCAACAGATTGGCCACTCAAAACATAGTCATCTGATCCCATCACAGTGTGTGATCGCCACAGCAGCTCAAACCACACAGAATTGTGGTGCAGCCAAGTTGACACACAGCT
>NW_006921589.1:3744207-3762793 GCF_000298275.1 Orycteropus afer afer
CTCAAAACATAGTCATCTGATCCCATCATGGGAACAACCAACCCACAACAGCTCCAACTATCACAGTTACATAAAGGACAACATATTGTATGATTCTAATTCTGTGAGATGTCTGGAAAAGAAAATTTACAGAGCCAGTAAACAGTGATGCTCAGAGGAGGGGTGGGGATTGACTGCAAACAAGCTGAAGGGATTTGGGGGGGTGATAGATATGTGGAACAGAATTTTGTCAAAGGTTGCACAGCTATAGAAATTTATTATAAGTTAACTGAACTGTGTTCTTACAGTGGGTGAATTTTATGACATATAAATTTTATGATATAAATTATACTGCAATAAAGCCTTTAAAAATGATTTAAAAAATTTTCACTATAACTCTCATTTACTCAGAAATAGTTGGTAAATTGCATTGTATATACCATTTGTTCTGTAATTAGTGTAGAGAATGCCCTAAAACAAACCAAAAACAATAAAACCTTACCCAATTATTTGAAAGTTCACTTAGCCTAAATTAAGAACATTTGCATTCTTTAGAAAGAGGTTAATATATGTATATATAGGCAAGTTGTTGAACCTGTGTTACTACAAAATATACAAAAAATACATATAAAAAATAATATAAAAGAATAGTACACACATACACATGTGATTTCTTTGTAAGATTTGCCTAATGTCCCATGGGCATGTAGAGTGAGTGAAACTTAAAAGACATGCCAGAATCGCCAGCGTTTTCTATTCTAGCTGTAAAACGTCCTGACTCACACAGAGTTTTCTCATTGCTATTGGGCTGCTTTCTAGGATATCTTCTCTATTGTGCTCTGACCAGTTGAGCTGTGTGCTTACTCTCAGAATCAGTTGGATTTGTTTTCAAAAACCTGTTTATGCTAGTTGTACTGCTTGGTATTACGTAATTTAATATTGTGTAAAATTGATAAAATGATGTGAAAAGTGATCTATTTTGTTTTTGTTTATTTATTTTTGGCCAACTAAATTGATGCTTTAGAAAAAATTGATAAAGGTGAGTCACTGAATATTAGTTTGAATTAGATGTGGATAGTGTAAAATTGGATTGGAAATTGTAAAAATCTACAAGGATATTACATTCAGATTGTTTCACAAATGTTTCTAGTTCATGTTCCACCTTAATGAAAGTGAAACTACGTATGTTAGATGATTTATTATATATGAGTTACGTAAGAAAGGTATTGTTGAACTTCAGTCACAGAGCTCATGTTCAAAGAAAGTCTTGCTATCTGAATGAACACTTACGTGTTTTAAGGTGTGTGATGTGTGTATGGATTTAATAGCTTCCTTCTTTCATTACTATTTTTTTTAGTCAGCCAGATGCTAAAATTGATCCATTAGGGAAGAGGCATTATCTTGTATGTAGTACTTTTTGGTACCACGTTGTTGATATTGTTAGGTGCCATCAAGTCAGCTCCGACTCATAGAGACACTGTGTACAACAGAACGAAACACTGCCTGGTCCTGTGCCAGCCTCACGATCCTTGCTATACCTGAGTGCATCATTGCAGCCACTGTGACAATCCATCTCGTTGAGGGCCTTCCCCTTTTTTGTTGACCCTCCACTTCATGAGCATGACATCCTTCTGCAGGGAATGGTCCCTTTGGACAACATGACTGAAGTAGGTCAAACAAAGAGTGGCCATTCTCACTTCCAAGGAGCATTCTGACTGTACTTCCTCTAGGACAGACTTGTTAGTTCTTTTGTCAGTCCACGGTGCTTCCCGTATTCTTTGCCAACACGACAACTCAAAAGCATCAACTCTTCTTTGGTCTTCTTTATTCATTGTCCAGCTCTCACATGCATGTGAGGTGATCGAAAATACCATGGATTGGGTTAGGTGCACCTTAGTCTTCAAAAAGACATCTTTGCTCCTCAGCAGGTTAAAGAGGTCCTTTGCAGCAGATTTGCCCAGTGCAATATGTTGTCTGAAGTCTTGACTGCTGCTTCCGTTGTTGTTGATTGTGGAAGCTAGTAATATGAAATCTTTGACAACTTCAGTCTTTTCTCTGTTTATCACGATGCTGCTTATTGGTCCACTTGTGAGGATTTTTGTTTTCTTTATATTGAAATATAATCCATACTGCAGATTGTAGTCTTTGATCTTCATCAGTAACTGCTTCAAGTCATCCTCACTTGCAGCAAGCAAAGTTGTGTCATCAGCATAGTGTAGATTGTTAATGAGTCCTCCTCCAATCTTGATGCCACATTCTTCTTCATGTATTCCAACTGCTCAGATTATTTGCTCACATATAGATTGAATAAGTATGTTGAAAGGATACAACCCCGATGCACTCCATTGCTGGTTTTAAAATATGAGGTATCCTCTTGCTCTGTTCAAACAACAACCTCCTGGTCTGTGTACAGGTTCTTCACAAGCACAATTAAGTGTTCTGGAATACCCATTCTTCTCAAAGTTATCCATGATTCGTTATGATCCACACGGTGGAATGCTTTTGCATAGTCAACAAAACACTAGTAAACGTCTCTGGTATTCTTTGCTTTCAGCCAAGGTCCATGTTTTACATCAGCAGTGATATCCCTTGTTCCACATCCTCTTCTGAATCCAGCTTGCATTTCTGGAAGTTCTCTGTCAGTATACTGCTGCAGCAGTTTTTTAATTATCTTCAGTAAGATTTTACTTGCGTGTGATATTAGTGATATTATTGCTTGGTAATTTCCACATTCTGTTGGATCACTTTTCTTTGGAATGGGTACAAGTAAGGATCTCTTCCAGTCAGTTGGCCAGGTGGTTGTCTTCTAAATTTCTTTGCATAAATGTGTAAGTGCCTCCAGCATGGCATCCGTTTGCTGAAACATCTCAATGAGTATTCCATCAATTCCTGGAGCCTTGTTTTTCACCAGTTCCCTCAGTGCAGCTTTAGTTTCTTCCTATAATACCATCAGTTCTCGATCATGTGCTACCTCCTTGAAATGGATGAATATCAACTAGTTCTTTTTGATACAGTGACTCTGTGTATTCCTTCTATCTTCTTTTGATGTTTCCTCAGTCAGTCAGTATTTTGTCCATAGAATCTTTTCAATTTTGCAACTTGAAGTTTGAATTTTTTCTTCAGTTTTTTCAGCTTGAGAAATGCCAAGTGTGTTTTTCCCTTTTGTTGTTCTATCTCCACATCATTGCACATTTCATTGTAATAATTGACTATGTCTTCTCGAGGTGCTCTTTGAAATCTTCTGTTCAGCTCTTTTATCTTGTTATTTCTTCATTTGCTTTAGCTACTCTCTGTTCAAGAGCAGGTTTCAGAGTCTCTTCTGACCCCCTTTATGGTCTTTTCTTCCTTTCCTGTCTTTTTAATGACCTTTTGCTTTCTTCATGGATAATGTTCTTGATGTCATCCCACAGTTCCTCTGGTTTTTGGTCATTGGTGCTCAGTGTATCAAATCTCTTCTTTAGATGGTCTCTAAATTCAGGAGGGATATAATCAAGGTCTCGGAAGGAAGGTTGGGCAATCCTACTTCGTAGTGATACTGCCTCGGAAACCCAAGGAGGGGTCGCTATGAGTCGGGGCCGACTCGACGGCAAGCAACAACAACAATAATCAAGGTCATATTTTGGCTCTCGTAGACTTATTTTCATTGTCTTCAGCTTCAGCCTGAACTTGCACATGAGCAGTTGATGATCTGTTTCACAGTCAGCTCCTGCTTTGTTTTGGCTTTTCCATCACCTCTTTCCACAGATGTAGTTGATCTGATTCATATGTACGCCATCTGGTGAAGTCCACATGTGTAGCTACCATTTATGTTGTTCATAAAAGGTATTTTCAGTGAATAAGTTGTTGGTGTTGCAAAATTCTGTCATATGATCTCTAGCGTTATTTCTGTCACCAAGACCATATTTTCCAACTACTAGTGATTCTTCAGGGAGCTCTGGTAGCATAGTGGCTAAGACACCTGCCTGCTAACCAGACGGCTGGCGGTTCAAACCCACCAGCCACTCCTCGGAAGGAAGGTTGGGCAATCCTACTTCCGTAGTGATACTGCCTCGGAAACCCAAGGAGGGGTCGCTATGAGTCGGGGCCGACTCGACGGCACATAACAACAACAACAACAACAACAGTGATTCTTCTAGGTTTCCAACTTTTGCATTCCAATCACCATTGATGATCAACACATCTTGATTGATTTGGTCAATTTCAGACTGCAGAAGTTGGTAAAAATCTTCAATTTCCTCATCTTTGGCTTTGGTAGAAGCTCTGGTGGCGTAGGGCCTAAGGCATTTGACTGCTAACTGGAAGGCTGGCAGTTCAAACCCACCAGCCATTCCTTGGAAGGAAGATTGGGCAATCTACTTCCGTATCACCTCAGAAACCCAAGGATGAGTCTCATCTGACTCCCATGACAGTGAGTTTGGTTTAGTTTTTTTGTTGGCTTTGGTGGTTGGTGAGTAAATTTGAGTAGTAGTAGTATTAATTGGCCTTCTTGTAGGCATATGGATATTATCCTATCACTGACAGTATTGTACTTCAGGGTAGATCTTGAAACATTCTTTGTGACCAAATAGTAGGTCATACGGTTGTGTGATTGAAAATGGCTAAAACCAGCCCATTTCAGTTCACTAATGCCTAGGAGCTCAGGTGGCATAGTGCCTAAGGTGTTTGACTGCTAACCAGAAGGTTGATGGTTCAAACCCATCAGCCACTCCTTGGAAGGAAGATCGGGCAATCTACTTCTGTAGAGATAACGCCTTACAACCCAAGGTGGGGGGATCTGTCTGAGTCAGAAACAACTTGATAGCAGTGAGTTTGAATTTTGGTTTTGGATGCCTACAATAGCTATCTGTATGCATTCCATTTCATTTTTGACACCTCCCAATTTTCTTATATTCATACCTTGCATATACCATGTTCCAATTATTAATGGATGTCTGCAGCTATTTTTTCTTGTTTTGAGTCATGCCACATCAGCAAATGGAGGTCCTGAAAGTTTTACTCCATCCGTATCATTAAGATTGGCTCTACTCTGAGGAGGCATCTGTTCCCCAGTGTTATTTTGAGTGCCTTCTGATCTGAAGGGCTCCTCTGACAGCACTGTATCAGACAATGTTTCAGGGCTAGTCCTAAAGTTTTCCAGTAATAAACATATCTGACAGTGTTTCACTGCTGTTCATCAGATTTTCACTGTCCAATTCTTTGAGAAGTGGATGGCCTCTTCCTTCTTCTAAGTCTGTCTTAGTTTGGAAGCTCTGCTGAAACCTTTCCACAATGGGTGCCCCTGCTGGGATTTGATATACCAGTGGCATAGCCTCCAGCCTCACAGCAGCATACAAACCACCACAGTGTGACCAACTGACAGATGAGGTAGTTGTGTACCATAGAAATTTATATTTACAATTATAAAACTCAAATTTACCAAATAGTTAACTTAAGCAGTGATAGGATTGATTCTTTTCACAATAAAAAGGGTTTGATTGCTTTTTAATTATTGGATTCATGCTAATTTTATTGCATGGATTTTATTTTATGCTGAAAGGCAAGCCCAAATGAGTCTGACAGTAGGGAATGGCTGAGCCTTGTGGTCATGAGGGCCAAGAGCAGGTTAAGTACCCACCAAAAAAGAATGTTGTTGTTGTTACGTGCCATCGAGTTGGACCGACTCATAGTGACCCTTCCTTGGGTTTCCGAGGCAGTATCACTACGGATGAGATTGCCCACCCTTCCTCCCAAGGAGTGGCTGGTGGGTTTGAACTGCCAGCCTTCTGTTTAGCAGTCAGGTGCCTTAGGCACCGAAAAAGAATAGGAACCATCAAAAGAAATGAAGGATGTGGCTGGGGAAAACTTTAAATTTGGAAGTGCGAAGTCCAAGAACTTGCTGGATAAGTCTTTAATGAGAATTTTTACCTCAGTAACGTTGATGTCAGGATCTGAAATATCTGACCACAAGCTAAGGGTATATGGAACATAGAAATGTTAGCATCAAAAATGCTGATAAAAGAGTAGCTTTCCTTATAGCCATTAAGTATGTACTACTGTATAAAATAAATGAAGGACGGTTGGGAGCAATATTGTCTTATAAAGGGAGTAATGCACATGAAGAATTTGGTTAAAATTGCTTGGAAGGTGGATCGGTGCCATTCTTGTTACTCTCTTAATATGGTAGAGCTTCTGTTCACATTTACCATGTAGCTGTCTTTGATGTTGCTTGTAATGAACTAAATTTATATAAATGCAAACTCTAAAGATTATTGTTTGCAGTAGTTCTGAAATTTTTTGGATTACAGATGGCTTCAAGAATCTTACGAAATCTATGGGCTCCCTCTCTAAAGTATTTAAATAATTATACGACTTTTATAGACTCACCAAAGCCCAGAGAGAGCCTGTTTTAATAACAAAAAGGAATTGTATTACTAATCCTTTTAAGAATTAAACACAGTAGTTTTATTTCAACGTATTTTAGTATAAACACACATTTTTATATAATATACAAAATAAAGCTGTATAGCCAGTAATTCTGTACTTATGCTCTATAAAGTGAGATACCTATAATCATGTTGGCGAGTACAACTAGTAATCTGTTTGAAGTGACAGTGACTAGAATTGTTTTAATTATGGGGTACTTAATGCTATTCTATTATAAAGCATTGGAACCTTTTAATATTTACCAGTATGCAATCAACTTAAGTCGTACAGAGCTGTATTTCATTCTGCTCCCAGTTTTACTTCAAAGAGTGTGATCTTCAAGCTTAGTGTTGAAGAAAGTATGAACTGTGTATGGGCATGGTATGGCTTTGGGGAGAAAGAAGAGGATGCTCACATGCCTCTGTCTAGGTGTAGTGTGTAACTTTTTCCCCTGCAATACATGAGCAGTGATCTAGAGCCATTGTTTGTTTCAGTAACATAACCACTATAAATCATAACTTTGGAGGTACTGGGAAAGTCCAACAAGTTGCTGAAGATACTTTGAAGTGTTCCTCACCTGACAAATGACTACTTTTGGAATTTTACTTCCTTTTATTCATTGTCATAACTCATATTGATTATTTTTGTTTGCAAGAATTAGACTGTGTTTTTATGATTTTGTTGTTAACTGCAGGACCGTGTATATGTACAACAAAATAATGTGGAGAATGTCTACAATTTGGGATTAATTATTTTTCGAGATCAAGTTGTCCGTTATGGGTGTATCAGGGATCATCTACGGCAAACTCTATTGGATATGATTGCAAGAGAGCGAAAAGGAGAAGTGGTAGACAGGTATAATCATCCTTTAACTGTTGGAGTTTTGGTTTTTAATGGTTATATCCTGAGGACCACTTCACTTTTGTAATTTTATTAAAATAAATGAAGTTTGAATTCCCAGAACATTATGACTATCCATGTAAACTTTGTATCACACTCAACAGTTAACATTTTCAGAAGAGACCATCTTAAGCTTTTATTTAATACACTTTTCTTTTGAAAAATAAGGCGTTTATATTCCTTTTTTATTTTTCATGCACGCATTTGTCCTTTTTTTTTGCTGTATGATAACATTTTTATTTCTTCTCTTGCCCTTTTTCTTTAAGGGCTTTTGGGTAATTTTCATTCTTACCATTTTTAAAGAAAAATGCTAATTATTGTCAAAAATTACTAAGAACTATTCTTCTGTTCGCTGCCCCATCCTAACATGATTGCAGCGCCAGCATGACTTGAAACTTGTCAACTGCTTCTGTTTTCCTAGCAGTTGTTAGATAAAGACTTGTAAAATTCTTATTATTTTAGCTTTGGTCCTGGGTCAGGATTGCCCAAAAGTTATTTAGTGTAAAAAATTATATTGCCTAGAAATAGCTATATGTTGTACCCATACTGGGCAATACAGCTGCTGTTCTCCCTTACTTACTCTTCCCTGTTTCCTTATAAACAGCCTTTTTATTCTCTCTGCTTTTTTAAATGTATAGAAATATTTGGGTGTTGTAAGCATATTTTCCTTAAAAATTTTTTTGTTACAGCAGGGTGCCAATAACAGTTAAGCTATGCTTTCCAATTAAAATTACTCTAACTCCTTATTTCATAAATAAGTTCCTTATGGGAGATTGGACACATTGATAAATGTTAAATTTTCTGAAAAGATTTCTAGCAACTTTTGTTGCGTTTTTTTACAAGAGTCTTCAATGTATTTTAATTATCAATTGGATTATCTTCTTTTGACAGAGGTGCAATAAGAAATGCTTGCCAGATGTTAATGATTTTAGGTCTTGAAGGAAGATCAGTCTATGAAGAAGATTTTGAGGCTCCATTTTTGGAAATGTCAGCAGAATTTTTTCAGGTAATCAGTGAGGATATAAAGAAACACTCTTTTAAGATATTCTAAAAGTTATTGAATGTAGTTAACTAATTTGAACATAACTAACCTTTTTTGTCTGAGGCCCGTTTGTTGTTGTTGTTGTTGTTGTTATGTGCCGTCGAGTCAGACCCGACTGATAGTGACCCCTCCTTGGGTTTCCGAGGCAGTATCACTACGGAAGTAGATTGCCCAATCTTCTTTCCGAGGAGTGGCTGGTGGGTTTGAACCGCCCGCCTTCTGGTTAGCAGTCAAGTGCCTTAGGCACTATGCTACCAGAGCTCCTGAGGCCCGTTTAGGAGACACAAAATGCCTTTCTGCATACCTACCCCACACACTCACATTTCAGTGACAGAACTCTCTGATAACATATTGAAAAGTTTGAGCTTATACACATGAATTTTTTGTTTTGTTATAAAGCGTTGTCACCACTGGTCTGTCAGTTTGTCGTACTGAGGTGGCCTGTGTGTTGCTGTGAGGCTGCAGGCTGTGCCACTAGTGCTTCAAATAGCAGCAGGGTCATCATCCATGGTGGACAGGTTTCAGCGGAACATCCAAATGAAGACAGACTTCGAAGAAAGACAGGGCCATCCACTTCTGCAAAAGCCGGCCACTCAAAACCTTATGAATAGCAGTGGAACACTGTCTCATATATTACTGACAACTTAATGAAAAGTCATGAAACATTATGTAATATAGTACCTGAAGATGAGCCCCTCAGGTTGAAAGACACTCAGAATACAGCAGGAGAAGAACTGCCTCCTCAAAGTAGTGTAGACCTTAATGGCCTGGGTGGAGTAAAGCTTCTGGGACCTTTGCTGATGGGGCTTGACTCAAAATGGGAAGAGACAGCTGCAAACATCCATTAATAATCGCAGCATGGATTGTTCGAAGTTATGAATCTAGGAAAATGGGAAGTTGTCAAAAGTGGAATGGATAAAGATCAGTATTCTAGGCATTAGGGAGCCGAAATGGACTGGTTTGGTTATTTTGAATCACACAATAATCATATGATCCTCTATGCCAGAAATGACAAATTGAAGAGACACTGTATGGAATTCATTGTTTGAAAGAACATTTGAAGATCTATCCTGAAATACAGTGCTGTCACTGGTAAGGTAATATCCATACACCTACAAGGAAAGCCAGTTAATACTATTATTGTTCAAATTTATGCACCAACTGCTAAAGCCAGTAATGAAGAAATTGAAGATTTTTACCAACTTCTGCAGTCTGAAATTGACCAAACATGCAATCAAGATGTATTGATTATTATTGGTGATTGGAATGTGAAGGTTGGAAACAAAGAATCATTGGTAGCTGGGGAAAAAGGCCTTGGTGATAGAAATGACCCTGGATATCTCATTGTACTATTTTGCAAGACCAATGACTTACTCGTTACAAATACCTGTTTTCAACAGCTTAAAAGCAGCCATACACATGGACCTGTCTAGAAGGTATACACAGGAATCAGATTGACTACATGTGTGGAAAGAGATGATAGAGAAGCTCAGTATCATCAGTCAGAAAAAGGCCAGGAGCTGACTCTGGAACAGAGAATCAGTTGCTCCTATGCAAGTTCAAGTTGGCTGAAGCAAACTAAAACAAGTTCATGAAAGCCAAAATATAACCTTGATTATATCCCACCTGAATTTATAGATCATTGGAAGAATAGATTTGACACATTGAACACCAGTGACTGATGACCATGCTAGTGATAAGATGACATCAAGAACATCATTCTTGAAAAAGCAAAATTGGAAAGACAAGAAAGGAGGAAAAGACCGAAATGGATGTCAGCAGACTCTCTGAAACTAGCTCTTGAACATAGAGTAGTTAAAGTGAACAAAAGAAACTCTGAAATGAAAGAACTGAACAGAAGATTTCAAAGGGCAGCACAAGAAGACCAAGTAAAGTATTATAACAAAATGTGCAAAGACCTGGAGTTAGAAAACCAAAAAGGGAAGAACATGTTCGGCATTTCTCAAGTGGAGAAAACTGAAGAAAAAATTCAGGCTTCAAGTTGCAACATTGAGGGATTCTATGGCCAAAATATTGAACAATGCAGGAATCATCAAATGAAGATGGTAGGAATATATTGAGTCACTGTACCCAAAAGAGTTGATCACTGTTGAACCATTTCAAGAGGTAACACATGATCAAGAACCAATAGTTTTGAAGAAAGAAGTCCAAGCTGCACTGAAGGAATTGATAAATAAACAAGGCTCTAGGAACTGACAGAATATCCATTGAGATGTTTCAACAAATGGTGGCAATGCTGGAGGCTCTTGTTTATTCCAAGAAATTTGGACAACAGCTACCTGGCCAACTAATTGGAAGAGATCAATCGTTGTGCCCGTTCTAAAGAAAGGTGATTCGACAGGATGCGGAAATTATCAAAGAATATCATTAATATCCCATGCAAGTAAAATCTTGCTCTGAAGGTAATTAAAAAATGGTTGCAGCAGTATATTGACAAGGAACTGTCAGAAACACAAACTGGATTCAGAAGAGGACGTGGAATAAGGGATATCACTGCTGATGTCAGATGGCTCTTGGCTGAAAGCACATAATACCAGGAAGATGTTTACCTGTGTTTTACTGATTATATGAAGGTGTTCAGTTTTATGGATCATAACAAATTATGGATAACATTGCAAGGAATGAGAATTTAGAACACTTAATTGTGCTCACGAGGAACCTGTACATAGACCTGAGAGGCTGGTTGAACAGAACAAGGGGATACTGTGGTTTAAAATTCGGTAGGTTATATGTCAGGGTTGTATCCTTTCACCATACTTAATCTGTAGGTTGAGCAAATAATCCAAGAAGCTGGACCATATGAAGAAGAATGTGGCATCAGGATTGGAGGAAGAGCCGTTAACAACCACATGCAGCTTGCACAACCTTGCTGGAAGTGAAGATGACTGAAGCACTTACTGATGAAGATCAAAGACTACAGTATTCAGGTATGGGTTACGTAAAGAAAACAAAACCCTCACAACTAGGCCAATAAGCGAAATCTTGATAAATGAAAAAAAGGTTCAAGTTGCCAGGGATTTCATTTTACTTGGGTCCACAGTCAACATTCACTGAAGCAGCAGTCACAAAATCAGACATCATATTGCACTGGGAAAATCTACTGCAAAAAAATCTCTTTCAAAGTATTAAGAATGAGAGATGTCACTTTAAAGCCTTAGGTGTACATGACCTAAGCCATGGTATTTTCAGTTACCTCATATGTATGTGAAAGCTACACAGCGAATAAAGAAGACCAAAGAAGAGTTGCTGCCTTTGAATTGCGGTGTTGGCAAAGAATACTGAAAATACAATAGACTGCCAGAAGAAGGAACAAAACTTTCCTGGAAGAAGTATAGCTGGGAGTGCTCCTTGGAAGTGAGAATGCCCAGACTTCATCTCACCTACTTTCCCTGGAGAAGGATATCGTGCTTGATAAAGTAGATGGTCGGTGAAGAAGAAGACCCTCAGTGAGATGGATAGACACAGTGGCTGCAATGATGGGCTCAAGCACAGCAAGGACTGTGAGGATGGCACAGGACCTTGCGGTGTTTCATTCTGTTGTGCATAAGGTTGCTGTGAGTCGGAGGCAACTTGATGGCCTTTAGCAGCAACATAAAACATTGCCTTTCAGACTTAGAACAACCTTTATTGTTTTATTATGTTTCTGTTTATAACATTACAGTTGATCTTCTTTATTCACAAATTCTGTGTTTGTTAATCTACCTGCTCTCTAAAATGTATTTGTAACCACCAAATCGGCACTTAGGACTATTTTGTGCTCATTGACAGAGTAGGAAAAAATCTGAGTCCCTGACACACACATTCCTAGCTGCAATTGAACAGGATAACAAACGGTTTACATTCTTCTTTCAGGTCTCCTACTATAAAAAGTTTTTTTTTTTCCCATTGTCTGTTTAGTCCCACATTTTTCATAAAAGTATTTATTTTCATGAAAGTATATTTGTTTATTTTTCTGTTCAAAAAAACAGTGCTGAGTGCTGTCTGGTGTTCTAAGCTCAAGAACAAACAAATGCCTGTGTTACATAAGCTTTGTGCAGGCACAGGTTATAGTGTAGCTAGCCATGAGTTCAATGTTAATGGATTTACAGTATATGTTTTAAAAATTGTCTTTAAACAGAAACACACATAAAACAAGGTTATGTATTGTGATGAGAAGTTCACAGGAACCTAACCCTGTGTTTTCCCTAGGAGCAGTGATTCAATATTTGCTAATTCAGTGTTTGTAGCAACTTTATAGACCGTAACTACAGTGACTAACAATCATTTACTGTAATTAATAGCATGAATTCACAGGCAGCATGTCACCATGAAGTCTCACTGTATAGACTTACTGAGTTATATATGGTTCTGTACTGCATATTTGTCTTAAAGACAGTTGATTAGTAAATTACAGGCTAATACATACTATTGATAGAAATATATGCAGCATTATAGACAACCCAGAGTCAACTAAATTGCCAAAAGTGAAGTTAAACTGGTACTAATTTGTAATGAAGTGATTATACTAACACTAACTGAGTACCATGACAAACACTATATAGTATTTATAATGTAAACATAACAAGGATCCTTGATGGTAGTTGCAACTACCTATCTCTGTTATTCACACTAGGAGTTTGGTAGCGGTGCCAAAATAGACTTCCTAGTAGAATGTTACTCTATATATTTTACTCTGATGATACGCTTTTTAAAAAAATAAATAAATGAATTCAAAATGAAAATGACCTTTAATAATGCAGTAGGTAATGCATAGAGCCCTTGGATATACATAAAAATGGAACTCTGAATTTTGGTATCATTTGACTACACTAATGAGCCTGGACCATGCTTTAAAAAGTAAAAATTTGTAACTTAGGAAAGTCTTTATTTTCTAACAGCATAGCACCTAGTTCTGTGTATTTTTGACAGTATTTTTTTTACCTTTGTTTTAGTTTTAATTTCTTTCATGACAGACTATTAATAGTAACAGATAAATTGTTTGCAAGTCAAGATTTGAAAATGTTCTGCTGTGACATACATGTATCTATCTCTGTGTATGCATAGACATACGTATTTGCATAGCAAAGACTGTGAGGAGGCTGCAGGACCTGGCAGTGTTTCCTTCTGTTGCACATGGGGTCACTGTGACTCAATGGCACCTAACAACATATTTTGGTTAGTTTTGAGTGGAAATACGGTCTCACCAAGATTTTTGTTTGGTGTATTAATATCTATTCTTAGGAACTTTGTTATTTTCAAGGATTAAAATTACTTTTAGTTAATAAAGTGGGAAATGTTACAAAACAATGTAGTTTGTATCAGCGTGCCTTCTATTACATAATTTTTAGATATATTTATTCAGGGCTGCTATCAAATATGTTAAAATCAATTGGAGTGACATTATTTATTGAAATATCTGTAAGGCTGAAATTAGCAGATAACGTAATTAGTAGTATTTTAAAAGCTCTGTTTTTCAGACTTCAGTATTTCTTGGTATTCTTTTCACACTAGGAGTGGGATGTCAGAAGAATTTTAGTCACCAGCAGTGTGCCAGCAAAGCTTTATAGTAAAAATGATTAATCTTTATGGTATAATTTTATATTGAAACCAATCAAAGAAGAATTTCCCACTCTCCTTTGGGGTGAGATACGTCATTCTATACTTTTGACCCTCACTGGCTGTGTTGACTTTTTTGCTATTTGGAGTACATTGGCAAAGGTTGAAAAATACTACTTTAAAGATAATATACTATATCATTCTCATGCTTTATGTAAGTAATGCTTTAAAGGATATAATTCAGGTTATATGGAATGTATAGGGTCAACATGAGTTGGAATTGACTCAAAGGCAAAACTTTTTTTAAATTTAATAGGTAATATAAAATGTTAGTAGTGCTTAGGATCAAGTGACTGGTTTATGATAAACAACACAGGGAAAAAGAAAAGAGACCCATTGCTGTTGATCCCAGCTCATGGCAACCCCATGTGTTACAGCACAGCTGCTTCCATAGGGTCTTCATGGCTGCAGTATTTATGGAAGCAGATTGCGAGGCCTCTGCAGAGCCTCTGGGTGGGTTCTAACCTGTGGATGCCCAATTAAAAGCAGACACACATTGTGGTTCTAAGTTTTGTTGTTGTTGTTGTTGTTGTTTAAATCATGCTCCTTAATTGCAGATGGAAAGCCAGAAATTTTTAGCAGAAAACAGTGCTTCAGTATATATAAAGAAGGTAGAAGCTAGAATTAATGAAGAAATAGAACGGGTGATGCACTGCCTTGACAAATCAACTGAAGAGCCAATTGTAAAGGTGGTTGAAAGGGAACTCATTTCCAAGCACATGAAGACTATAGTAGAAATGGAGAACTCGGGACTAGTCCATATGTTGAAAAATGGAAAGACAGAAGGTAAGTGTTAACAATTGAAAAACAGCTAAGACCTCGTAATCCTACCAGGTTCTCAATGATTTTTTATTTTCTTGCAATTAAAGTAATGATGTTGAAGGTCCGTTTTCAAGAAGTTATGGTTTGTGTGATTTATCTGTAACCGCTGCTACTTTGATAGGATTTAACTGTAAAGCTTTACACTGTCTAATAAATGAAGATTTTAGATTATTTAGTTAGTTGAGTAGCTTTTTCTCTTGTCTTTCTTCTTCTCAAGTCTCCTCACTTTTTTTTTTTTTCCTTAACCCAGAAGATCATAAATCTAACATTATTGGTGAGGTCAAAAAACTCACCCATTGCTATACGTTTGTTTCATTTTGTTGCAAACTGTAGAGGTGTATTGGGCTTTCTCCATTATTACATACTCCTGTAGTTTTTATCATTTATTTAAAATCTGACATTTCAATCTTAAAATGTCAGTAGACTTTCTTTTGGACTGAAGTGTGATAATGGTGCCATAAAAGCAAAAATATTTGTGTCTTCCTTATTGTCATATTTAGATAAATTAGTAGATTGTTTTTGGGAACTCTGAAGTTATATGTTGAAAAAGGAAAAAAGGAGAAATATATAAAGGTAAACACTTTTAGGTGACTAGCATTATCTTAGAAATAAGAATGGACAGACTTCTTCTCACTTACTTTGGTCATGTTGTCAGAGAAACCAGTTCCTGGAGATGGATATCATGCTTGATATGGTAGAGTCAGTGAAAAAGGGGAGAACCCTCAATGAGCTGGATTGACACAGTGGCTGTAACGATGGGCTCAAGCACAGCAAGGATGGTGAGGATGGCGCAGGAGTGGGCAGTGTTTCACTCTGTTTTACGAAGGGTCACTGTAAGCCCGAAATCAGGTCGATGGCACCTAACAACAGCAGCAGCAGCATTTATCCTTACGATTTATTTACCGTTATTTTCCTGAATAAGATTTTCTAAGTGACAAGTACCATAGAAGAAACTAGAAATCAAAGGTGATATGATTACTGTCCTCATTCTTAATTTCTTACGCTTTAGTGCTTTGTAATTTTGACTTTATAAATCACTGATACAGTATTAAAAAATAAATAACTGTGATTAGCCTTGCCTGTTCTCCTGCCTCCTAGATGAAGTGTTAGCAAAAGGAGAATACTATAAAAGATGAGGAGATATGAGAAAAGTAGAAAAGAAAGATGGTGGGAAGAGAGGTTGATGCATGATTCGCTCTTGTATCCTTGCCTGTTTTGGAATGATTGTATTTCTATGTATGTAATAAGTTTGTGGAAAGTTATATGTAAATTTGTTATTATTAAGTCAGAAAAATTTACTTTCTAAGAGACCCTTCAGAATAACCATTTGATAAAAGAAAAAAACAAAACAAATTGTCTTTAAGTATGCTTGCCATATTTTTGAAAGTGAAATACTCACATTTAGGGTCTTAAGTCAGAGATTGACAACCATTATCTCTAAAGTGCCAGATAGCAAAAATTTTAGGCTTGTGGGCCACACAGTCAGCTACTCATGTTGCTATAATAGTGAGAAAGCAGCCATGGAGAATACATAAACTAAGAAACTTGACTGGGTTCCAATAAGATTTTATTTATAATCCCAAAATTATAGTTTTGTGCAATTTTCAAATGTCACAAAATATTATTGTTTTGATTTTTTTCTTATTTTCCTGCCAGCCACTTGAAAATGTAGGAACCATTATTAACTTCATGGGCTATGTAAAAACAGGCGGTTGGCTGTACTTGGCCCATGGGCTATAGTTTGAAGTCCCCTTACCTAAATGATTCTTTACAAAATCATTTTTCCCTGGTTAAACATAATGCAAATCAGTAGGTTATCATCTAATATATTCTTTAGGTATTAGGTTTAATGCTTTCTTGCTTACAGGGCTTGGAAGAGATGACCAAATGGGAGGTTAGAGGCTAGGAAATGTTTGATACAGAAGTGGTTTGGCATGCCGAAAATTACAATATACGTGTAATCTGCTTGTGTTAAAGATCTAAGTATGCTTTTAATACTTGGTAGGTCCTCAATAGGACCTTAAATGTAAGAATATCAGAATAACTGTTTATCATAGTTCTTCTCTATGAAATGCTTAATGTTTTCACCAAGTAAACAGATACCTGTGGTTCTGAATTAAATGTAAAAAATTCGGCTTCAATTTCCCTGGCCTTCCACTAAAAACCTAGTTGTTAAATGTCTTCGTTGTGCTAAGTGCTGCTTTATTGAGACTAGTTCAGAGGCACGATTTAGCCATTGTGAATCCAGATGTCTTATAAATCAAAGTGGAAGAAGTATGGGTTGGTTATTAGATGCATATGTTGTTGTTGTTAGGTGCTGTCAAGTCAGTTTTGGCTCATAGCACCCTTAGGTACAGCAGAACAAAAAAATACTGCCCAGTCCTGCATCCTCACAACCTTTGCCATGCTTGAGCCCATCATTGCAGCCACTTTGTCATTCCATGTGGTTGAGGGTCTTCTCCTTTATCACTGACCATGTGCTTTAGCAAACAATGGTGTCCTTCTTTAGGGATTGGTCCCTCCTTTTTTTGTTGTTGAACAGTTGTTGTTATTGTTAGGTGCTGTTGAATGGATTCCAACTCAGCGATGTTACGTACGACAGAACAAAACACTACCCAGTCCTGCGGGGATTGGTCCCTCTTGACAGCATGACCAAAGTACGAAGGAAAAAGTCTGGCCAGTCTCGCTTCTAAGGAGCATTCCAACTGTCCTTCCTCCAGGACAGATTTTTTTTCATTCTTCTAGCAGTCCATGATACATATTCAGTATTTTTCACTATCACCACAATTCAAATGCATCAATTCTTCTGTGCTCCTCCTTATTCATTGTCCATCTGTCGTATGTATATGAGACTATTGAAAATAACATGGTTTGAGTTGTCAGAGTGACATCTTGGCTCTTTAACACTTTGAAGAGGTCTCTTTTTTTTAATTATTGTGATTTGGGTGAAAATTTACAGAGCAAATTCACTTTCCATACAGATATAATTTGTCTTATGACATTGACCACAATTCACCACAGTGCAACAGCTCCCCTCCCACTTCCTCCCAACAGTCACCTCTTCCCTGTGTCCATCCCTCCATGCCCCCCGCCCCCCTGAACTGTCTCCCTGTGCATAAATAGCCCTTCTTTCTCCCATGATTGTTCTCTCCAAGGAGTGTATTTATCTCAGGTAAATGTTCAGTTCCTATGCCTGTCTTTTGCTTGGGTAGAAGCCACAGGTGTGGGTTCAATTCCAGACCTGAAGGGCAGCTAGGGGCCATAGTCTCAGTGGTTCCACCAGACCCTATCAGACCAGCAAACCTGGTCTCCCCCCCTTTTTTTTTCCAAATGCTTTTGAGTTTTGTTTCACATTGTTCTTCCTCTCTATCCAGGGTCTCCTACATAGATTCCCCTCCGAGTGGTTGACATTGGTAGCCAGACACCATCTAGTTCTTCTGGTCTCATAGTCATATAGGCTGTGGATTGCATGGTATACCAGTCGCTAGGACTAATTCTTTCCATGAATCTTTGGTTTTCTTCATTCTTCTTTGCTCTGGATGAGGAGAGACCCATCATTGCATCTAGATGGGTGTTGCAAGCTTTTAAGATCCCAGTCGCTACTCGCCAGAGTAGGAGGTAGAACAGTGTTTTGTGTATTATGTTATGCCAATTGAACTTGATGTCCCCTGTGACTATGGTCCTGAGCCCACAGGTTCAACTACTCAGTCCCTCTGGGTAGCTGGCTGTGACCAAGATGTGACTATAACCTTGTTCCTTGTCAGCTCTACTATATACCTGGGAATTGAGATCATAAAAATACACTTATAGGACCACTGTATGCCA
>NW_006921589.1:3765133-3775317 GCF_000298275.1 Orycteropus afer afer
GTGGAGGGTTGACAAAAGAGGGGGAGGCCTTCAACAAGATGGATTGACACAGTGGCTGCGATGATGGGATCAATTATAGCAGGGATCGTTGAGCTGGTGCGGGATCGGGCAGTGTTTCTTTCTGCTGTGCCTGGGGTCGCTATGAGTCGGAAATGACTCGACGGCACCTAAAAACAGCACAACAACACCCATCTGTCCACCTTTATACCCATGTTTGCCTTCCCTGACAACGCAGTACTGTATGTGCAAAAGGATTTATCTTTGTTGTCTGTACCTCCCACATACCTCTCTTCTTCTTGAAGAGGTCTTTTGCAGCAGTTTACCCAATGTAATACGTCGTTTGACTTCTTGAGTGCTCCTTCCTTGGGGGTTGATTATGGATCCAAGTAAAATGAAATCCTTTGCTAACTTCAATCTTTTCTCCATTTATCATGATATTGCAAATTGGTCCAGTTGTGAGGACTTTTGTTTTCTTTATCTTGAGGTTTAATCCATACTGAATGATGGTGTTTGACCTTCATCAGTAAGTGGTTCAAGTCTTCTTTACTTTCAGCAAGCACAGTTGGTTGTGTCATCTACATATTGTAGGTTATTAATGTGTCTTCCTCCAATACTGTTGCCACATTTTTCTTCATGTAGTCCAGCTTCTCAGATTATGCGCTAAACATACAGATAGAATAAATGTGGTGAATTGATACAATCCTGATACACACTTATCTTGGTTTTAAATCATGCAGTGTCCCCTTGTTCTGTTCGAACAAGAATGCCTCTTGATATGTGTACTGGCTCTTTATGAGTACAGTTAATGTTTTGGAATTCTCATTGTTCACGATATTATCCATAATTTGTTATAATCTACACAGTCGAATACTTTCACATAGTCAAGAAGACAGGTAAACATCTTTCTGGTATTCTCTGCTTTCAGCCAAGATCCATCTGACATCAGCAGTGATATCCCTTGTTCCACGTCCTCTTCTGAATCTGGGTTGAATTTCTGGCAGTTTCTTCGATATAGTGCTGCAACCGTTTTTGAATTATTTTCAGCAAAATTTTATTTTCATATGCTATTGTACGATAAATTGGATCATCTTCCTTTGGAATGGGCACAAATATGGATCTCTTCCAGTCGGTTGACCAGGTAGCTGTCTTCCAAATTTTTTGGCATAAGTGAGCATCTCCAATGCTACATGTGTTGATTGAAACATCTTACTGGTGTAGGTTGGACTTCTTCCTTCGTACCATCATTTTTTGATCCTGTGCTACCTCCTGAAGTGGTTCAACACTGGCCAATTCTTCTTGTATATTCTTTATATTCTTTCTTCAGCTTTTGATGCTTCTTGCATCGTTCATTATTTTGCCCATAGAATCCTCCAATATTTCAAATTGGGGCTTGAATTCTTTATTCAGTTCTGTCAACTTTAGAAATGACGAGCACGTTCCTCCTTTTTGATTCTCTAACTCCAGATCCTTGAATATTTCAGTATAATATTTTACTTTGTCTTCTCAAGGCACTATTTGGAAATTTGTTCGGCTTTTTTACTCCATTACTTCTTCTATTTGCTTTAGTAGAAAATTAAGTCTAATTTGGTTCTCCTTTTTATAGTTTTATTGAGTGTTTACAGAAGTAATGATACTTAGTTTTTGAATGGCAAGTATTTTGATTTTCTCTGTACATTCTCTGCTACCCCATACAGTTAAATACAATGAATTATATGCAATAAAAATGTATCAGTTTAAATACACACCATAAATATTAAAGCTTGTAAGTACATAAGGACAAAAAGGCAAGTTGAGAGCTTATTTCATTACAAATATTTGATAGGCCAAATTTAGTGTAGTATGTGTCCATACATTATTTACTCGTAAAATCTATTTTTTATAGAGAATTAAGTTGTAATTTATAACAAATATGTATGAAAATTATAAGATAGACTCTGTATAGACGACTTTGGACCCATATTATTGAGAACTTATTTTTAGTAAAATTTGCTTTTAAGAGTCACTGAAACAAATTTTAGAAGCAAGCCCCTTTGTAAAACAGTAAAACTTGCTTGTAAGTATTTTCTAAATGCATGCAATTTTAGTTTTAGACTCTAGACCAAGGTGGGCAAATCATAGCCTGCCCTCTATTTCTAGCTATGTATTTAGCTTGTATGTAGCCTCTAAGCTAAGAATGATTTCTACATTTTTAAATGCCTGGTGGAAAAAAAGTCAAAAGAAGGATATTTCATTATACCTGAACATTTTGAATTTCAGATTTTGGCGTCCAGAAATGAGATTGTACAGAATACAGCTGTGCTCCATGCAGTCTTTCTTGTCTGGGGCTGTTGGCTTGCTACCTAGGCAGAGCTGAGTACTTGCTACAGAGGTGCATGACCCACAAGCTGAATTATTTACTGTTTGCCCCCCTCACAGAGCAACCGTGCTGATCCCTGGCCTAGAACTGCTGTGTTAACTCCATGTGCAAATATTCTTGATCAAAAAACTATTTAATATCATTGTTAGATTCTCATGCTGTAGTTTCTACATGATTTTTTTTTTTTTTTCACAGAATCAGTAGACACATGGAAAAACAGTACCATTCAAACTACATTTTTGCCTTTTGAAAAAATATAAATAGATGGGGTCCTAAGATTTTTTTTCTAAAGAAAAGCAATATATTGAGATAGACTTATATTTTAAAATGCAGATATTAGCTTCAGGACATTAACTGGAAAATGTTAAGGATTGCTCTAAGGGAAATAGTATTCATGCTATAGATTTCATGTAAAATTTGCAGCCATGAGGTATAAAGAAGTCAATTCTATTATATTTCATTTGACTTGGTATCGTATTTGTCACTTCAACTTTTGAGATAGTTGTTTTTGTTGGATGCTATTGAGTTAGTTCCGACTCATAGCAACTCTGTATACAACAGAACAAAACACTGCCAGGTCCTGCACCATCCTAATAATCGTTGCTATGTTTGATCCCATTCTTACAGGCATTGGTCAGTCCATCTCATTGAGGATCTTCCCCTTTTTCATTGACCCTCTGCTTTACCAAGCATGATGTCCTTCTCCAGGAACCCTGGTCCTTCCTGATATCATGTCCAGGGTACATGAGACAGAGTCTCACCTTCTTTCTCTGTAGGTGCATTCTGGCTGTACTTCTTCCAAGACATACTTGTTCATTTTTCTGGCAATTTGTGGTATATTCAGTACTCTTCTCCAGCACCATGATTCATTGCATCAATTCTTCTTTGGTCTTCCTTATTCATTGTCCAGCTTTTGCATACAAAACTTAATTGAGTTTCACATTTCTTCATTATTGCATTGACTACCGTTTGCACCAAAATTAGAGTTTTACTTTTGATAGATACTTTATTATAATCAGTAGTTTCAATTAGAGTTACATGGGATAAATTATGTAGGAACTCAAAGTGCAGTTTTCATTTGTTGTGATTACTTGTCTTGGTAGGCTGTGGGGCATCTTCTCTTCCATGTAAATTAAAATAACTGTCAACTTGTTTTTTTCCTTTCTTTTTTTCTATTGGTGATTTTTTAACAGTGTTTAATGTCCTCAGCAAACCGTGGTGATGGAGATAAGCTGCTCCGAGTATCCCAAATCAGTGTGAACACAAATACACATTGTGAACACAAATACACGTTTTGTTTTCATTTTTAATGTAGCCAATTTGTATTTTCTTTCTGATTGCAGACCTTGCTTGCATGTACAAGTTATTTAGTCGTGTGCCAAATGGTTTGAAAACAATGTGTGAGTGTATGAGTTCCTATTTGAGGGAGCAAGGAAAAGCCCTTGTTTCTGAGGAAGGGGAAGGAAAGAATCCCGTTGACTACATCCAGGTAAGTAAGCACAGAATATTTTCTTTAAATTTATGATAAAATTAATTTTGATAAGCACTAAAAGGCCTTTGTCACTAATTTATTTATTACATACTTTTGGCTTAATTAGCTCACTGGCAAATTATTACGTGCAATCATCTGTGACATTTTAGAATTTTGAGGACATGTGCCTGTTTATAGCAGGGAGCCAAACCTACCTGTGCCTTTCCATTTATTAATCTGTCTGATGAAAGTCTTATTTAAAAAATCTCAGGGATGAAAGTAAGCCAGTTTTTTATATGCTGTAGTGTTTGTAGGCCTCAGTGCGTTATAACTATGTTTTCGCCAAATAGTTTTTGTTTCAAAATGTTTTGCTCTTCTGCAGTACTGTGAGTAAATTATGCTCTTGAGTTTTTCTTGTGTTTTATGTAAACAATCAGCTTTTGCATGTTCATTTTTTTTAAGCTTGTTTTCTCTCTGCCTTACCCATTCAGTCAAGACAGGGTGGCCAGAGGGTGAGGAAAAGCGGTGAGGAGGCTCTTTTGTTCATCTTCAATATAATCTATAAATGGAAAACAGAATACTTCTTATCACTGATATTTCTAACAGGGATTAGATGCAGGTTTAAAAATAATACAGAATCTCTAAGTTTAACACTGAGTAGACATTTATTTACCAACAAAGTTAAGATAAACATACATGATTCCAGATGTGTTGTTTATGGAAGTACTTTAACGTATCCTAAATTTCTTTGTTTTCATTTGTAAGGGCTTACTGGATTTGAAGAGTAGATTTGATCGCTTTCTCCAGGAATCTTTCAATAATGACCGACTCTTTAAACAAACTATTGCGGGTGACTTTGAGTATTTTCTCAACCTCAACTCTAGGTCCCCAGAATACCTCTCATTATTTATTGATGATAAGCTGAAAAAGGGGGTCAAAGGGGTAAGTATTAGCATTTGCAGATTCATTAAGTTTCACTTGTAGGTATATACTTAAGAAATAACATATAAAAGTGGCAAATTTTATCGGTATAAAAGTAAGCAAGTATCTTTAAATATGCACTCTCATCTATTAAATGGATTGTTTAAAGTACTTGAAATGGTCAAAAGTACATTCTACTTAATGTGTAATTCATGCCTAAAGCAAAGAACTACATTGGCCATGGTTGTTAAACACTCTTCTCTACGACTATTAGATATGCTAGAAATAGCAAAAGGTGCCATTGTGGTTGAGCAATAGAATTCTGTTTTTCTGTGCTGGAGATTCCTGGCCAATACACCTCATACTCTTTTGTCGGTAAAGCCTGTCTGACTCCCTATGGTTTCCTACCATTTAAGTAAAAACAGAACTGTCTTGTACGTTTTTTTATAAATCATAGCTACTGCTTTGAATCTAATAGATCTCTGGACGTACCATTACTTACCTGATGCTGCTGACAACAATTCAGTAGCTGTTCCTTTATGTACTTCAGAAGGCAGATTCCCTTAATAGGCTATTAATAATACATGAGGATAGTGATACTGTAGTGGTGGAATTCTCACCTTCCGTGCAGGAGGTTGCTGGTTTGATTCCTTGCCAGTGTCTGTCATGAGCAGCTACCAGCTTTTGGGAGCAGAGACTTACGTGTTGCTGTGATGTTGGACAGAATCTTCCAGACTAAAACAGATGAAGATAAATTCCACTAATCTATTTCTGAATGTCAGGCAATGAAAACCCTATGGCTCACAATGTTTCAGTCCTGAGCCTATCATAGGGATGGCGTGGGACCGAGAAGCATTTTATTCTGTTGTGCATTGGGTCACCATGAGTCAGGGCTGACTTCCCAGTAGCTAACAACAGCATAGATAACAAGGTCTTTGAAAACCACTGCCCAGTAGCATGGACCTTTTCCTGCTTTTTCATCTAGTTCTGTTGATTTGTTTATCAAATAATACTTGAATGACAGGTATTAAAAAACAGACTAAAAGAGCAGCTATCAGAAGGTCACTGTGAAAGCATGTACTGAAGCTCATTTTCAAGCCTTTACAATCTTGGAAGCTCATTGCAACACTGAAAGTCACATTAAGTGTATTATGATCAGGCATGAGTTAGTCTTATTCACTTCCTCTTTTAATCTGAGAGACAAGGGAAATGTAACAAGTGGTCATGGGTTTTACAAATGGTAGCTGTGACAAAAACACGCCAGGAAGATCATCAAGAATATTTAGAGTAGAAAAGACTTAATTACACAACCATTCATTCTCTGGTACTTTTTAAATATATGCTTAACACAGCTTGCCACAGTATCATCTTGCCTTCATTTAAAAGATAAGAGCAAGTGACATTTTTGCCATTTGACTTATAACAAATTATTATCTTTCTGTTTGTAAAATTTAGCTTTTGAGTGAACTTAAGTGAAAATTACTGGTCTTTTGGCTTTGTAAGTTTCTGCCTAAATATTTTTGTGTAAGTATTACACAAAGACTTTGTAAAATATTCTTCTTTTGTTATTAAAATTTTATTTCATCTGTCTCAGTCATACCGTAAAACAGCCCTGTATCACCACATACCTCAATTTCAGCAATAGCTCTCTAGGGATTAGAACTTCTGTCTGCTCCTCCCCACCCCACCAGCTGTCGATGCATCCACTAGATGAGGGGAAGGAGTTGTACTCTTTCTCAAACCGGATACCTTCCTCTGACATGGATCTGTCTACTCGATGTTTGTTTTCAAACAGTATTATTTTTAAATTGTGGTGCTGTTTTTGTAAGACTAAAATATAATCATCATAAATTATCTTTGAATTAATTCTACAGCTAACGGAACAAGAAGTAGAAACAATATTGGATAAAGCAATGGTCCTTTTTAGGTTTATGCAAGAAAAAGATGTATTTGAACGTTACTATAAACAACACTTGGCAAGGAGACTTCTCACAAATAAAAGTGTTTCTGATGACTCTGAAAAAAATATGATATCTAAGTTAAAGGTAAGATACATGTAAGATGAAATGAAATATAACTAATGTTTATCACATGATTGAGCACCAGCAGCATGTCATTGTAAATTATTTGATTTAAAATACTTATTTATAGAAATTGATAAAGATGGATTGTTTTTGAGCAGGTTATAGCCTATACATACATTTGTTCAAGTTCTAGGACATTGAGAGTTTGCTGAAATACTCTGTGTGTGGCAGAATACATTCATGAAGGTCTGTGGGAGGATTGCAAGATGAGCAAGAAAAAGAATATTACCATTTAGTTCTTTTTAAAAAGTGTAGTTCATAGACTTAACCACATCACTTGAAGTGCTTGTTGGAAATGCAGGATTCAGGTCCCACCTTTGATGGGGATGGGCTGTACTGGTGCGTTTCTGGAAAAGGCTCGGAATATGCTTTTACAATAAAATACTTTCTTTGGATTGAGTCTTTCTTAATACGGTAACCAGAGCCATAGAGTGGCTATTGGAAAGATTTAGAAAGTTTATCAGGGATGGCAGTTAAATGAAACCATTTCTTTTTATGTTTTTTTCATAGAAAATTTCCTTATTTTTTTGTGTATATTTGTATTTTTCTTTTACAGACTGAATGTGGATGTCAGTTCACATCAAAACTGGAAGGAATGTTTAGGGATATGAGCATCTCAAACACAACTATGGATGAATTCAGGCAACACCTACAGGCAACTGGGGTGAGTTTCTGCGTTAATTTCTGCTGTACAGATAGTTATGCTTGTAATGGATTTTTATCTATATAGCAGGAAACTCTGCTGCTGGTGTCATTTCCTTAAACATCATTAGTGGCAACACCTGTTGTTTGTAGTTGTTTAAAAATGATTTTCCTCACATAACCTCTTTTTCTAACCTCATCTTTTTCTAATTCTCCTAAACCTGATGTTACGTTCCCCACTTGAAGGAATGCGATGCGCGTTGAATCGTAGAACAGGTTGTAGAAAGGATACTGAGCTTAGGCGAGCGTGCTGATGTTCAGCACTCTTCTTTTCACTTCATCCCAGGATCGTGCTATCTTGGGAGAGTTGCCTGACCTTCCTGTACCTCAGTATTTTCATCTGTAAAGTCAACATAAATGGGCCTTACATCCTTAGGGTAGGTAGAGAATGAACTGAGATTATTTGAAAACACAGAAATTAGTGTGTTCTGACCCCAGAAGGTGGTATGCTGGAACTGGCATGGCTTTGGAGTCAGATAGGGTTTTTGTGAGGTTTTAATGAGATTCAAAATTTTTTTTTTTCCTCTTCTGTTTTTCAACTTTACCTTAGCATTGAGTTTAGAGAAAGAACTCCACACTTCATGAGCTTCTGGGAAGTTTTTCCTCTGAGTGACCACATAACATTCTGCAATTAAAAAGTTAAGCAATGTAACAACCATTAATTAATTTGGAGTTCTTCCTTTATATTTAAACATGAGATTATCACTTGTACTGGTCCCACAGTCTCATACTCAGAATACAAACAAGATCAGTGAAAATATCAAATTCTGTAGAAATGGATTGGAGTATGATTTATCTCATAAATAACAGTAGTTTACATGGAGAAGGGCTGAAAGCAGGAAAAAATACATACAAGTTCAGGTGGCCAGCAACTGAACATTGAGATTATTTTAGTTAACTTTTTCTTAGATTATTTAGAGATTTGCAGTTATATCTAATATATTGCTATAATTGTATTTTTATATGATTTTTTTTTTTTGTTTTATTTTTTCATGCTAATTTTTTTTCTTCCACTAACCTTACATATATTGAGAGCTATAGGGTCTAAAAGTTTACTCCTGGTCTAAATAAATACCAAAACAAACAAACAAACTTAATGCCGTTGAGTTGGTTCCAACTCATAGCGACCCCTTCTTGGATGTCCAAGGCGGTATCCCTACAGAAGTAGATTGCCCAGTCTTCCTTCCAAGGAGTGGCTGGTAGGTTTGAACCACTAGCCTTCTGGTTAGCAATCAGATGTCTTAGGCACCATGCCATCAGGGCTCCTATTGTCTAAATAAATACTGCATGTTAAAATCATCTATAATGGAATGTTCCTGATAGATTGAACACCCTTACTATATATTTAAGTGTCTAAATACCATGTCTGTGATAATTGAAGGTCTTATTGATAAGAAAAGGGCAATCTTTGCTCCTGACCTGCTGCTGTGCAGCTGTTTGATTTAAAAAAGAGGATGATTTTTCAGCATAGTGATTGCATTGCGTTCTGTTTGCCTTTGTTGTTTTTTATAGTTAATAAAGTTTGTGAATTTTATGCAGTCTGTCATCTTGATAAATACCTCTAATATATCCTGAACTCTTTGGTAGAATACTGTTCAATAATTCGTTAACTACCACAAGTAGTGTGCTTGTCAAGATGTCCTAATCCATTTGCAAGGGGAGCTTTTGGGTTTGTTTTCTGGTAGCTCAGTGCCTAAGGCATTTAACTGCTAATCAGAAGGCTGGCGGTTCAGACCCACCAGCCACTCCACAGAAGGAAGACTGGGAAAATCTATTTCCGTAAAGGTTTACCGCCTTGGAAACCCAAAGGGGGTTGCTATGAGTCAGAATCAACTCCATGGCAGTGAGTTTTGTTTTTTGGTTTTTTTTTAATCCATTTACACCTTCCACTTAACTGTAAGGCCATTATTTGCCGGCAGTGTTTGGCTTTTTCCTAATGCTTATGCTAAGAACCTTAAGCTTTAAGTCTCCTAAGCCTTGATTTACATTAGAAAGAGTTGATGAGAAGTGACAGAGTAATAAAACAAATCCTGAGCTTTCTGAAAACTTGAGCTCTTTTAAAATATCACCAGAGCTCTTTTAAAATATCACCAGTCCACTAACAGAAGATTTTCTGTAACTCTCTCAAAGTTTCTTGGCCTGTTGAAATACACCAGGAGAGTGGTTTACTTCACTGTTAGGAGTCCTATAGTAAGTACATTTTAAGTTAAAATTCTAATGATACTTACATTTTGTTTACACAAATCTATTACTGTAATAAAAGAAATTTCAAGTATTTTGTCTTCTTCCTTTGTTTTTATTTTTAAAATGGGGGAGGGGGCTTACCTTGCTATTGTATTCTCTTAATATTTAGTCAGCAAAGCTTGTAATAGCCTGATAGACGGTACTTCTGCCCCTGTCACTTGCTGTCTTTGAATATAAGCTAAATTACTTCAGGTTATTACTAAGAGAACTAGGAAGAGGAGATACTAATCACTACAGTTACAGTTCTTTGAAGTTCTTTTTATTCCTCTTTATTCATTTAACACATAATTCATTTACTTTGCCAGGCATTGTTCTGGGAGCTCTGGTAGCATAGTGGCTAAAGCACTTGACTGCTAACCAGAAGGCTGGCGGTTCAAACCCACCAGCCACTCCTCGGAAGGAAGGT
>NW_006921589.1:3775772-3780377 GCF_000298275.1 Orycteropus afer afer
CAGTATCACTACGGAAGTAGATTGCCCCATCTTCCTTCCAAGGAGTGGCTGGTGGGTTTGAACCGCCAGCCTTCTGGTTAGCAATCAAGTGCCTTACACACTAAGCTACCAGAGCTCCCATGCAATAGCTTAGGCAGTGATAAAAGCTACAGAGGAAATCTATAGCAGGGAAGAGTGGTCAGGGAAGCTCTCATTTAAAAAAATTACTTTCTAATGCCTGAGGCATCTCACTGTTAACCAGAAGTTTGCTAGTTCAAACCCACCAGCCACCCCGCAGTAGCAAGAATGGGCAATCTACTTCTGCAAAGATTTATTGCCTTGGAAACCCAGTGGGGATTGCTGTGAATCACAACCTATTTGAGTTTGGGTGGTTTTTTGTTTGTTTGTTTGTTTTCAAGGAAAGACTTAGAAAGGTGAGGGAACAAGGTGTGTATGGCTTTGGGAGATTTTATGTAAGGTGTATGGCTTAAAGATTTTCTTGTCTTACTCTGAAGTGATGGGTAGGTGGCATGCTTACTGATAAGGATTAGATGGGTTGAACTTGGTTATGTCACACACCCCTCCCTTGGGAAGTGTATGAATGGTCCTCCAACATGCATCATCAGAGAGAATATGCTATGATCATTTCTTTTTTGCATTATCTAAGATTTCTAGTTTCAGTTTCCTTAAAGTGGAGTAATAATTTAGTAGATACTTGTAAAGAAATTTGAGTGTGGAATGTTTCTTGAAGTTTTAAAAACTCATCTCCTCCCCTTCCCCTTTTAAAAGTCTATGTCACTAAATCATCCACACTAGGTAAAAATGGACTAAAGGTTTGAGAACAAGTTGTGAATGTCAGTGGTAGAGGTAATATTTCACCCTTGAGAGTTTCTGTTGATGTGCTTTATTAATATTTTCTTAAGAATTCAGTTATTTTAAAAAGAAGATAACCTCATTTGACAATAATGCTAGCATGTGTTTTGTAGAGACAGCCATCTATCTTATAAATACTTTCAGAGCACGTGTGGCACAGGCTCTGCAGTGTCCGATGCAAAGGCTATTGGAATGTGAGCTTCGTGCAGTGTGCATTTTGATCAGTGCATTTGGAATGTGAGCAAGGCATTAGAAGTTGTGTACGTGTTAAGATGGCAAAAGTATTTAAAGCTGAGGTGAGACATAATCCTAGGATTTTCCCTAAAATAATATTGGTTTGACCTCTTGACATTTTACCTAGAAATGCTTAAAGGCCAGAACTTTGCAGTTTTCAATGACACCAGTCAAACTTTGTTTATATTTTAAGAACTGTGCTTTCTTTTAAGAGATTACAAATCTCTAAAAAGTGCTTCTGAAGAATCTTTCTGGATGGTCAGTATTTTAAGTCAGCATCTTTAAAAATAGTTTTAAGTATTTTAGAGGATAGTTAAAATTTGGAAAACATTGGATGGATCTGACCTTTAAGAAAACCTGTGTTATTTATCTATTCATCATGATACAGCTACTTTGATAAATCTGATGTTTTGTCTAAATGGAATGGATGAAAAGTTGTAGTTAATTCTGAGGGGAATATTTCTTTTCTACTTGACACAGGTTTCTTTAGGTGGTGTTGATCTCACGGTCCGGGTACTCACGACAGGATATTGGCCCACTCAGTCAGCCACACCAAAGTGCAACATCCCACCAGCACCAAGACATGCTTTTGAGATATTCAGAAGGTAAACCTAAATCAGACTTTGTATTTCTGAATTTAAATTATTGTCCCAAATTGAAACAACTTTGAATGTTAGTAAAGTGCCCTGAGTGGGGATGAATATACTCCTCTTTTTTTTTTTTTTTTTTTAAAACCTCATATTCAAATGGAAAGTCTGTACTTTTAATATGTAAGAATGAGTTAACGTAAAATTTTCTCTAGAGAAATATTTTGTTGATAGCCTTTTTTCAGTATAAATGCTTAGTGAGGAGTACATTTTATACTGTTGATATCTGTCACTGCTGAGGACAAATCATTGATTGGGTACTTTGTAAAGGTGGTGGTCTTATGAGTAGCAAGCCAGGGACCGAGTGTACCAATAGAAATTATATTGTATGCTCCCTAAACACTTTCTTAAATTTATGTTTGTTAAGACTTATTATCTTGTTTGTAATTTCAAATATGTAAAGTGTATGAATCTCTAAAATCTGGTTTGATTTGCTAAAGGTTTTACTTAGCCAAACACAGTGGTCGACAGCTCACACTCCAGCATCATATGGGTTCTGCAGATCTCAATGCTACCTTTTATGGGCCAGTTAAAAAGGTAAATATTGAGTTTGAACTCATTTATGTTAAGTAACTTAAAATTAGCCTGTAGTACTGATTTTTTACTAATGTTGCCCTGGGTGACCTTGCTAACAAATTCTATGTATATATACATGAGTTATTTTTCTTATTTTTCCTACTTATTTCAAATATTAAAAGGGGGAAAACCTTGGCTTTGATTTATTTACTTCCATTTCCTCACTTGCTAACTTCATGAAAATCATACCAGTAATCCTTATTAAGGTATAAATAATATTAGGATAAGTAAACTATTTATTTATTTATAAGATTACACTTGAGATAATATTGCATAAAGTAGTAAAATGAAAAACTGAACACATCTGTTAATTACTTCTCCACAACATACAAAGCCCTCAGCCCCTTTTCATCATTCTCAATTTCTTATAATCCCTATTTCCAATAAACAAAACCATCAAAATTAACACTTGGACTTATGACATAAATTACTAAAGTCCTTATTTAAAAATTGATTATATATCAGTGAATTGCCTTCTTCTTCTTCTTCTTTTTTTTTTTTTTTTAAGTAATTGCTTTTTTGTGTCTGATTTAAGGTCAATTTCAGATTGATTTTTTTGTATGCTATAATTTATTTTCATTACTTGATATGAATCAAATCAGGATCGGTTGCTTTAAAATAGATAAATAATAAATGCTTAGAAGAGCATCAAAGAAAATTAGCTGTTTTCATTTAGGCAGCAAGTGACAGTTTTATCAAAATTTTAATTAGAATCTTAACTGTTTTAATATTTAATTAAAATGAAAAATATTCCTCACAATTCATTAGTTAAATAATATTTAACACTATTAAGTGGGAAGGTCAAGGAGAGTAAAGAATTTGGCTTTAATTGTTTGTTTAAAACAGAGGTTGTATCTAAAAATAAACATGTTACTTTTTGAAGATTTATTAAACAAACCAGTAGATTTTTAAACATATGTCAGTTTAAAAGCTTCAGGTAGTATCTACTTTGTACCTCTTAAATCATGGAGCAGGAATAGGCTTTGAGAATGGCAGGTGATATCCCGACACAGCCCCCCCCCCCAATGCTATTTTTTGATCTCTTATTGTGATCAGAATACACAAAGAGAAACCTAACCCTACTACTTTTAGTAGTGGTATGTCAGTGATGTCTCATAAGTCTATTATTATTATCCCATTGTATACTGTTTAAATCGTTTTAGCTTTAAATACAGGGAAATTTTGATAAATTACATAATCGGATTCATTAAAATGTTCACAGTGAGGGGGACATTCTAAATAATGAAACAGTAAGCAACATGATAAATGGAGAAAATACTGAAGTTGTCAAGGATTTCATTTTACTTGGACCCACAGTCAACACCCATGGAGGCAGCAGTCATAGTGGACTATGGACAAATCTGTTGCAAAAAAACTCCTTAAAGTGTTGAAAAAGCAAAGATGTCACTTTGAGGACTAAGGTGCACTTGATGCAGGCCATAGTATTTTCAGTCATCTCATGTGCATGCAAAAGCTAGCCACTGAATAAGGAAGAGTGAAGAAAAATTGATGCATTTGATTGATGGTGTTGACAGAGAATATTAAATATACCTTGGAGAGCCAGAAGAACAAACAAATCTGTCTTGGAAAAAGTACAGCCACAGTGCTCTTTAGAAGCAAGGGTGGTGAGACTCTGTCTCACATAATTCTCTCACGTACTTTGGGTGTGTTACCGGGGGGACAAGCCCTTGGAGAAGGACATTGTGCTTAGTCAAGTGGAAGGTCAGCAAAATGGAGAAAAACCTTCAATGAGATGGATTGACACAGTGGCTACGACAGTTGTTTCAGACATAGCAATGATTGTGAGAATGGCACAAGACTGGGTGGTATTTTGTTCTGTTGTACACAGGGTCACTATAAGTAGGAACTAACTCAATAGCACCTAATTAAAGCAACAAAGAAAAAATAAATAACTTTAATTTAAAACAAAACATGTAGATATATATGCACCAGTATCTTATATTAATTTGCTGAATAATTTTTAAAAGTTTAAAATTATGTACTTCTGTTAAAGTATAGCAGGGATCGTGGAGCTGGCGCAGGATTGGGCATTCATCCATTTCAGGAAATGGCATATGATGTAGAACCAATGGCACTGAAGGAGGAAGTCAAAGCTGCAACGAAAGAATTGGCGAAGAACAAAGCTCCGGGAATTGACGGAATACCCATTGAGATATTTCAACAAACAGATGCCCCACTGGAGGCACTCACTCAGTTATGCCAAGAGATTTGGAAGACAGCTACCTGGCCAACTGACTGGAAAAGATCCATATTTGTACCCATTCCAAAGAAAGGT
>NW_006921589.1:3781302-3805522 GCF_000298275.1 Orycteropus afer afer
GAAGAAGAGTTGATCCTTTTGAGTTGTGGTGCTGGTGAAGAATGCTGAAAGTACCATGGACTGCTAAAAGAACTAACAGATCTGTCCTGGAGGAAGTGCACCCAAAATGCTCCTTGGAAGCGAGAATGGCCAGACTTCGTGTCACCTATTTTGGTCATGTTGTCAGAAGGGACCACTCCTTAGAGAAGGATGTCATGCTTGGTAGGGTGGAGGGTTGATGAAAGAGGGGGAGGCCTTCAACGAGATGGATTGACCCAGTGGCTGTGATGATGGGCTCAAGTATAGCAGGGATCGTGGAGCTGGCGCAGGATTGGACAGTGTTTCTTTCAGCTGTGCATGGGGTCGCTATGAGTCGGAGATGACTCGATGGCACCTAACAACAACAACAATTAAATTTTTAGTTTTATTATACTTGTTAGGCACATTTTCTTTTTATATAGGAGTTAAGTCATGTTAGTTTTTAAAACTGGAATGAAGATTATAAGGCTTAATTGAAATATTACTGTTAAAGTTTCAGAGAGGTAATTATATCTTGTTTATATCTTTTTTAAAATACGAAACAGGAAGATGGATCTGAAGTTGGTGTTGGAGGTGCACAAGTAACTGGCTCTAATACACGGAAGCATATATTACAAGTCTCCACTTTCCAGATGACCATATTAATGCTCTTTAATAATAGAGAAAAATACACGTTTGAGGTATGGGTTATGGTTATAAGTCTTTCTTCTTTGAGTGACTTTTAGAATGTCTCTGAGTACCCTTAGCGAAAACGCATCGAATCGGACCTTAAATATTATGCATTCATTGAGTCACGTTTCATTTTGGTTTGTCAACATTTTCCATATAAAATATAACCAATCAGAGTGCACAGTTTGATGAGCTGTAATAAGTATATGCACCTGTGTAACTACTGCTACATTCAAGATAAAAAGCATTATTCATAGTTCTTTTGTGCCTATTTGCTGACCATTTCCTTCTGTACCCCCAGCTCCAGGCAACGACCTATTTGCTTTGTCACTATAGTAGTTTTCCCTTTTCTAGACTTTCATATGAATAGGTATACAGTGTATATCACTAGTGTCCTGCTTTCTTCACATCACGTATTTTTTACATTTAGCCATGTTTTTACACATATCAGTATGAGTAGTTCATTCCTTTTTATTACTGGATCATAGTCCATTATGTATGTTTTCTTTATCCATTCACCTAATGACATGTATTACAGGTTATTTCTAGATTCAAATATGATATTGTGAATAGAGCCACTATGAAGAGTTGTGTGTAAGTCTTTTTGTGGACTTAGGATTTCCTTTTTCTTGGTTAAATGCCTAGGAGTAGAATGGCTGGGTTGTGTGGTAAGTTAATATTTAACTTTTATAAAACACTGTCAAACTGTTTGCATTTCTACCCAAACTTTGTTTCAAGGCAAGTGTATACTTTTGCATTCTCTCTGGTAATATATAAGCAATCCAGTTGTTCTATATCCTCTTCTAATTTTGGTATTTTCAGCCTCTTTATTTTCAGCCATTATAGTTCATATGTAGCTGTTTTTCATTGTGAGTTTAATTTTCCTTTCCTTGATGTTGAGTGTATTTCATGCATTCATATGCCATTTATATATCTTGCTTATTGAAGTGTTCAAATCTTTTAATTGGGTTGTTTGCTTTCTTATTGCTCAGTTCTAAGAGCTCTATATAAATTCTGAATGCAAGTCTTTTGTCAGATATTACATGTGCTGTGAATATTTTATCCTAGTCTGTCACTTGATTTATTGTCTTAATGGTACCTTTTGAAGATTAGAACTTCTGAATATCTACAGACTCTAAATAACCCCTTTTTTCTTTTATGGTTTGTGCTTTTGGTTTCCTGTTCAAGAATTATCACTGACCCTAAGATTACAAAGATTTTTTTTCTTCCTATATTTTTCTTCTACACACATTAGAGTTTTAACTTTCTATATTTAAGTCTGTGGTAAATTTCAGGTTACTTTTTTTGTATGGTATGAGGTAAAGATTACATTTTAACACACACACATACCCCAACACACAATGCACACACAGATAGAAGATACTCAGTTTGTTATAGCACTGTTTGTTCAAAATACTGTTCTTTCACCTATTGAATTACCTTGGATCTTTATAGAAAATCAAAATAACCGTGTATTTTGGGACTGTTTCCAGGCTCTCCGATCTGTTTCTTTGATTTGTATTTTTAACCTTACACCAGTTTCAGTCTTAATTTGCATTGTCTTGATTGCTTTTTGCACCTATCTTCTTTTTCTCCCTTAGAAAAACTAATTATAATAAGCCTACTTTTTACTTACCATTCTCATCAGGTCATGATTTGATTACATTAAATTTAATTAATCTTCTCCCATATCTTTGAAGGATAGGTTGGGTTTAAAGTGAAGACCATGTGATTCTTACTAAGTTTAAATTAAAAATAATAAGTGAATATTTAATTTATACTTAATTAAAAGCCAGTTTTCAGATACTCAGGTGTGGATAGAGAACAATATTTTTGCAAGTTTAAAATTAAAAAGAAGATTATTTTTGTATTCATCTCTATTCTCCCACTATGTGGTGAATATAATTAAGAGATGACCATTTTTATATGATAGGCTTCAAAGGAAATATTTTGAAATCTAAGTGTTTTAGTTCAGTGGCTGAATCAAGAGGAAATACATGATAAAACTCTCACATTTCCAGGTAGGTTTTACCTAGAGAAAAACCTTAATTTTCAAGCACATATTGTATGTAATTGAGTTCCCAAATGTTGACTCTGTAAGTAAGTAATTACTCATCCGTTACTCAAACATTGCAAAGCTTTTCAAATAGAGGTAGAATTAAATTCTCTCTAGGTAATTTTATATAGGTAAGTTTGAATCTGCATCTCATGGATAATATATTTTAAGCAAAATAAGCTATTTAATAAGTTCTGGAGTTGGTTTTTAGAGGCCTAATTTATAAGGAAATAATGATAATAATGGGAAAGTAGAAATTTAAATTAATTTTTCCATAGCTGTTACTGGAATTGCTAGTGATTTTAGTGTTTTAAGCTTACTTTTCCCTTTTGTAGCTGGCTTGGAATCATTTGATGCTATGAGCAGTGGTTGTATAGAATGTAAAATGAAGTAGAAATTTCCTTTACTATCTCACATTTTAGCTAAGTCACAAAGCAGACCTCCAAGCCTAGATGGCACTTGTAGAATGCCGTGCCTGTGGCTCCAAGCCTTCTGGCTGCATATGCCTGGAAAGGGGGCATCGCAACAAGGCACGTAGGGTTTCATCTTTACTCGCCCCGTCTGCTTTTCACAGCCTTTGGATAGGTTTTATTAGCTACTTCCTTTACGGAATTCTCTCCACAAATGAAAGGAGAGAGTTAAAAGTAGTTAATTTTAATCATTTTGAAGGAAGCTGATTTTTTGCCTTCATTTGTTCTTTATGTGTTCAGTAAGATGGTGTATTAATTATTCATCCATATTGTGAAATCTAATAAAGTTGAACGATCAGAGATTGGAAGAAATTATTTACACTATGTGACAGAATTGAAAACCATGATGTATAAAGAGTCCTCAATAAGTATGAAAATAAATAATTGAATAGAAGAGCAGGCAAGAAATACAAATAGGCAAAGTGCAGAAGAAGAATTACAGGCGTCCTTTAAATAGGAAAAGTTCTTTTCCCCTACTGGCCATGTTGCTGTTGTTGTTGGGTGCTGTTGAGTTGGTTTTGACTCATAGCAAATTGTCTGTGACAGAACTAAACATTGCCATGCTTGAGCCCATCATCACAGCCACTTTCGTGGAGGAGCTTCTGCTTTTTTGCTCACCCTGTACTTCACTAAGCATGCTGTCCTTTTCCAGGAACTGGTCCCTTCTGACAGCATGACCAAAGTATGACAGGTGAAGTCTGGCCATTCTCGCTTCTGAAGAGCATTCCGGCTGTACTCTTCTAAGATGGATTTATTCATTCTTCTGGCAGTCCATGGTATATTCAGTATTCTTCGCCAACATCACAATTCAAATGCATCAATTCTTCTTTGGTTTTCCTTATTTATTTGCCAGCTCTCATGCATATGAAGCTATTGAATATACCATGGCTTACTTCAGGCTCACCTTAGTCTTAAAATAGAGTCAAATTTTTGCTTTTAAACACTTTAAAAAGCTATTTGCAGCAGATTTGCCTAGTGCAATACGTTGTTTGTTTTCTTTACTGCTGCTTCCACCGGCATTGTTTGTGGATCCAGGTAAAATCCTGGACAACTTCAGTCTTTTCTCCATTTATCGTGATGCTGCTTGCTGGTCCAGTTGTGAGGTCATGGAGCTACAATTAAAATGATGAGATGCCGTTTTTAGCCCAGCAGATGGAAAAAAGAGAAAGGAAATCCAGTGTTGAAGAGTGCACAGAGGAGGCTCATCACTGTTGTGGGAATTAAATTGTTGATCAGCTTGAAAGGGAGCTTGTCCATACGCATCAAATGTAAAATACCTTTCACTTAAGAAAATATTTCCAGTTCTGTGACTCTGACTGAATTATCACTAAAATATGTGACTAGGTCACTTTTAGTATGAAATTACGATTTCCATTCTAGTAAATAATACTACCTCTTTAATTTGCCGAGATTAACATTTATAGTATTTGAAAGATAGGTAAACATAGACATAGACCAGAAATTACTTAGAAGAGCAAAGGAACGTGTGTCACTGACATTCCTGTTTCTCTGAATCTTGGCTTACCTGTCAGCCCTCTAGAAAAGCTTGACGTGTTGCTCTACGACATTTGATAGTGGGAGGGTGACTTGGTTCCCTAAACAGAGCTTCGTCTTGCTCACACCCACTCTCCTGAACTGCTTTCGAGAAGGAACAGCTTTGTACAGTGAATCACAGCTGTATTTCCCCAGACATCTAGAGAGCAGGTCATATCATTGCACGGTACTCTTGCTATCCCAGTGACACGAAGTGAAAAGAATATCGTAAATAAAAAATTATACGGCTTTCTTTTCCCCAGCTACATTTCTTCTTTTTCCTTCTCTTTTTTTTTTCCAGTACTGAATTTTATTTATATTATAATATATAGCAAAAATTATCTCCTGAACTTCAAAGCAGATTTCTGGTTGATTTTTATGTTTTCTGTTAATGATGAGATGTTTTCATTTTTTCTTTCATTTGTCCATAGAGACAGTAACTGATCAATTTTGATTGTGCAATGAAAGGCCTAAATTAAAGCTTACTTAGCTTATTTCTATGAAAGAAGTTGCTAATAAGGAAGTAGTATGGATAAATATAAGATGATTGAAAAGTACTCTAGAAACAATTTTATGTTGATTACACTTTATTTATTTTTACCTAAATATTAAGGCAAATCTCTAATAATCTCTACTGAATGAATTTTTAGACTAGGCCTTATATCTCCCAAAAGTAACCCAAAAAATGCATATCTTTTAGGTATTTTATGGCTTGAATCACCCTTCCCTTTAGTTTGTTCAAATATGTGAGATTTTAGTGAAGTGCCATAATATTAATAAATTTATTTCTTTCAAATTATTTGCTAATGGAATTACCTCTCTCTAACTACTGTTTATGAGGAGCCGTGGTGGTACACTAAAGTGCTTAGCTGCTAACCAAAAGTTCTGCCATCCAAACCCACTATGGGAAAAAGATGGCAGTCTACCTCTGTGAAGATTTACAGCCTTGCACACCTTGTGGAGTGGTTCTGCTTTGTCCTGTAGGGCTGCTGTGAGTTGGAATGGATTCAACGGCAGTGGGTTAACTACTGCCTGGTCAGTTTCAGTTGCTAATTAACTAATGTATTTTAATCTTTCATAAGGTCTGATTATGTTAATCTGGAAAATTTCAGGAAATTCAACAAGAGACTGATATTCCTGAAAGAGAGCTTGTCAGAGCCCTGCAGTCCCTCGCTTGTGGCAAACCAACACAACGGGTTCTTACAAAAGAACCCAAGTCAAAGGAAATAGAAAATGGTCACATATTTACAGTTAACGACCAATTCACATCCAAACTACACAGAGTCAAGATTCAAACAGGTATCTGGAATTACATTTTTCCTCTTTAACAAGTTACCTATTTTCTCTAAAAATACTCTCTCCTGTTGAAATTCTGCCTTGAAAAAAATTTTTTTGTGATACTACATGACAATAGACTTAAGAAATAAAGCAGCTTTTATTGATTAAAATCTGTCTTTCTAATTTAAAAGCAGAAATCATAATCTATTGTGAACATTTTTTGAGTACTGTGTGACTTTTTAAGTTGATAGTGAATTTTTTTTTTTTTTTTTGTATATTTAACATAATGTAAGATGTTTTTGTTGTGTGCATTTAAGGGGGACAAATGAAATCCACCCATCCTGATGCTTAAAATTCTAATACAGTTTGCTAATCTGATTTCAAAATTAGTTTTAGAAAAGCTCCCGTAGTAATTAATGTATTGCAACAAATGTATTGCATAATAAAACTGTATCTTAAGATAAATGAGATTTTTTTTCTGGTTTTAAAATACATATATTGTACATTAATGAAATATAAGGTCTTTGAAAAAATTACGTTAATGTTAAATATCCAGTTGGTTACCAGAATACATTGATTTAAGGACTTTACATCCACACTTCTAACTTGCATTCCTTTTTGACATTGAGTTTATATGCATGCTTTGTGAAACAAGGTGGTATCTCTTTTAATGCCTTTATTACTTCAGTCCCATAGTTGCAAATTATATCATTGTAATCTTGATCAGCTAAGATTGGCCTCATATCTTTGTGATATAGATGTATATTAAAAATAAAACTGACCTGTACTAATGAGAGTCATAGAATGAGTATCTTTTTCCACCAGTGCAAGAGGTAAAATCTTCGTAGTTTTGGGGCATATACAGGTTTTGTATGTTAGGGTTTATTTGTATCCTAGATTTAGAGGAAAATAGATGTAATGTGTTTCAAAAATACTGAACACTATCTTACTTTATAAATATGTAACTGTATTTGTAGTCTCAGATTCCATCATACTCAGCAATGGTATTATCAGATACTAATACCAAAAAGAAAAAAAAAAATCATTTTCTCTTCATGGGTTTTGTGTGTATTAAGTGTGTGTGTATATGTGTATGTTATTTTAGATCTGTTTAAAATAGGAATGTAGTTAAATGTGAAAGATTTGACTATATGATGTCTTAGAAGTTCTCTTCAGCTGTATAATTCTGTGAAGAAATACTGTTTTTCATTTGGGGATGTTCTTAGATTATCTTGGCTCTTACTTACATTTTGTGTAAGTCATATTTTTGCACTGGTAGTGAATGTTACAACTGCATAGGTTTTCTTACATTGTCCAAGTACATCTTAGTCTTTTGGGTAAGGTATTTAAGGTCACTGGTCATCATCCTGTACACAAAGACTCACATGACCTTACATATTTATGCTACATTTTAAGTTAGCCAGTAATGAACGTTCAAGAGAAGGTAAAAGTACTTCTCAAATGACAGTCTTTGAAAAGAATGAGATGTGTTGTAATTTACAGCTTTTGACTGTTTCCTTCCCTGCTTGCCTTCCCCCTCCCCCCTACTCTGCATATATTTAGACAGATACGGGAACACTTACTTATACAAGCACACATCAGCTTTTTAGGCTGTTTTTAGTGCAGAGTGATAAGTGAGAGGTTCTGGAGTTGGGCTCTTGCTCTCACATTTTTAAAAGCATCATTGTTCACTGTGTATCACAACAGTCTTCGCATTGATTTTCTTTCGGCGAGTATTTAAGGAATCTGTGGTGATCGAATTTAGATGAATCAAATGGATTGTTTAAAAAATTCTTTCTTTCCCCCAACTTTACAATCCAAAAAAATGTTACCACATTTCTCTCTCTCTCTCTGTGAATGTGTATGTGTGTTGGCTACACATTTGAAAGTAATTCACAAACATCATAATAGTTGCCCCTAAATACTTCACACTTCTCTTAGAAGACATTTCCCTAAATAATTATGATACTATACCACACCCAAGGAAATATGCAATTCCACGCCATGTGTACAAAAGCAAAAAATCCATACCCACTGCTCTCAAGTTGATTCTGACTCATAGTGACCCCATAGAACAGGGAAGAACTGCCCTATAGGGTTCCCAAGGCTGTAAATCTTTATGGAAGCAAACTACCCCATCTTTCTCCTGTGTAGCGGCTGGTGGTCAACCTCTTTGTTACCAGCCGAGTTTTTTAATCACTGCACCACCATGGGCCATATATCATCCATATACTACCCATATTTAGATGTCCTCAGTTGTCTCAGAAATGCTTTTTGTACCTTATCTTTGGATCCATGATTCAGTCAAGGTTTCCACATTAGATTTTTATGTCTCTTTAGTTCCTTGTAATCTAAAGCATTATTCTTTCCTAGTGTAGTTTATTTTAATCTAATTTTATTTTTAGGGGAATAAAGATAATTTATTCTCTTTCACTTGGGAAATGATGCTGAAAGCAGTATATATATAAGCAGAGAATTCTAATTAGAAATGCATAGCTGAATAGAGATGCCACTGGAATGACCTTCCCAGTTGTGCATCTTGTAGTCTCCTGCCTGTGGCCATACCTGTCAGCAGTGTGTCCCAAGTACTTTTGTACTTTTTCAGTTTCTACCTTCAGCAACTTCTCATCTCTCTGTACTGATGACCAAATAAAGAATTGTAGTTACCAGTTTTCTTTCTCTGCTACTTCAATTAAAAGAAAGTTGTAGGAGAAAGAGACTTCTGTATTTAATCTCTTAGCAATTGCCTTAAAGACCAAATAGGGCTTTTCCTGAAGACTGGAATGAATTAGCAATAATGAGGTTGTGACATAACAAGTATTAATAAATCAGATGACAAGGGATGAGTAGATATTAGAATTCATGGATATTTCACTTAGCAATACAACTGAATTACTTAGCTGTCTTGGAGTCTCTGATCGGACATTCCAGTGGTAGTTTTTAATTAGTTAGCTGTTGGAATCTCAGAAATGCGTACTCTTTCCTCCCTTTAAGGCCTTATACATTAATAAGTTAATAAGACAGATATTTCACCTATATGGAATACTTCTTGTGAATTTTAACTCAGAACCACAATAATAGTATTAGTATTATCTTGTGGAATTCATAAGCTGTGAAAATTACTGATAATTTTACTCCTAAGCAGTTCTGACTACCATTTTTCTTCCTAAAGAAATCATTGTTTTCTATAAAAATCAGATTGGTTTTCTTATCTCGATAAAATTGAATTCCTAATTTCTAAAAAGCATAATTTAGAATTGCAGGATTTTTGTATTATTGATTGTCGGTCATTTAAATATTATTAAAATAAACATTGTATTAGGCATTTCTGCAGCGTTTACCTAAATGAATCGTATGTGTGTCTCCTCAGAGGTTGCAGTCGGTTTTTTTTCCTGTGGTTAATACTAAATTATATTAAGTTTGCTGATAAACTAATTTACTTCATTACATTTATGTTAAAATGTCTTTTTTCTATTTTAGTTGCTGCCAAACAAGGTGAGTCTGACCCCGAAAGAAAAGAAACAAGGCAGAAAGTAGATGATGACAGAAAACATGAGATAGAAGCCGCCATCGTACGGATAATGAAGTCCAGAAAGAAGATGCAGCACAATGTGTTGGTGGCAGAGGTGAGCACACAGCAAGACGGAAGCAATGTAGAAAAAAGCAAGGTGATGCTGCTAACAGCTTCAGTATAGGAGGAAAGTGCAAAATTCTGCTAATTCGGAAAGTACTAAATACTGCCAATTCAGAAAATAATTTTAGATTAGGAACAGAAGTCAGAGCATTTCTCATAGAAGGCATAGCACTTACTTGATACTTACTGATTTGTTGAAATGTTCACATTTTAAGAACTAATGTTTATAATGAAAGTGATAATGGAATATTGTCACAAGCAGAAAAAAGACAGCTTTTTCACTATTAATACTTTTGTATAAAACTATACCTATATTTCTGAGAATTAATAACTGATATCATTTATTTGCATGCCTCCATTTTACAAATTAGGAAACTGAGGCAGGGAAGACACACTGAGAGGCCATTATTGTAGTCAGGTTAAGAGAAGATTGGGGTAAAGAGGAGAGAGCTGAATGGAGACAGGGAGAAGTGGAGTTGACAGGATTTATTGACTAGTAATGGGTAATGTTAGGAGCTCTTACGGCACAGTGCTTAAGTGTCTGCCTTCTAACTGGAGGGTTGATGGTTTGAACCCACCCTGTAGCTCCATGGGAGAAAGACCTGTGATCTGCTTCCATAAAGATGACAGCCTGGGAAACTGTATGGAGCAGTTCTACTCTGTTCTGTAGGGTCATTATGAGTCATTCAACTAGAAGGCACAACAACTGGTTAATCCCAGGGGAAGATTTAATGGTGACTCTCAGGTTTCTTGATTGAGTGACTGGATAGAGGTCAGTCTTATTAATTAGATAAGGGAATACGGGGAGAAGGGCAGTTGCTGTGGTTCATATGTCAGTTAATAGCATTTTATACAAGTTCATGTCATTGTCTTTTGCTATATCCAGAGGCAGGTATCCAGTAGGCAGCTAGAAGTCAAGAGGAAAATAAGGCCTAGAAATTTAATTGGGAATTCACTGTGTAGTGCATAATGTAGTTAATACCACAAACCAAAAAAAAACTCACTGCCATCAAGTCGAGCCCGATGCACAGCGACCCCTCCTTGGGTTTCCGAGGCGGTGTCACTACGGAAGTAGATTGCCCAACCTTCCTTCCGAGGAGTGGCTGGTGGGTTTGAACCACCAGCCTTCTGGTTAGCAGTCAAATGCCTTAGGTGCTATACCACCAGAGCTTCTGTTAAGACCACAGATAGAGATGAAATATTGCCCAGGGATAGCATGGAGAACACAAAGAGAAGAAATTAGAGAATAGACCCCCTCCTACTACTTAGGGGCAGTGAAAGCAGCAGAGAGCACAGATTGGGAGACCTTTTTAGGTCCGTGATTTCTCACGATGTTCCTGTATCAGCTGCTTCATCAGCTCACCTGTAAACTTACTAGAAATGCCGGTTATCAGGCCCCTCTCAGACCTGTTAAATCAGAAACTCTGTGCTCAAAACCCAAACCCATTGCTGTCCAGCTCATAGTGATCCTAAAAGACAGAGTAGAAACGCCCTTTAGGGTTTCCAAGGCTGTATCTTTATGAAAGTAGACTGTTGCATCTTTTTCCCACAGAGTGGCTGGTGGGCTTGAACACTGACGTCTCAGTTTGCAACCCAGAGGCTAACCACTGTGCCACCAGGACTCCTTAGTCTGTGCTCAGGAGCCCAAAAATCTTGTTTTAACAAGGCCTCTAGGTGATTCTGATGCATGCTAAAGTTTGCAAACTGCTGCTATAGAGGAAAAGGAGAGAGAACAAAAAAGACAGTAGCACATGGTAAGGGAAAAGAAGAAGTGTCAAAAATTAGGAAAAGGTCAAATCAGACAGTTAAGACATATTGATAATTATGTGACTGGATAGCTTTCCCAGCACAGTTTCGTTGCACTGGTGAGAGTGGACCTCCAGTGGGAGTGCCTCAAGAAGTGAGTAGAGGTGAGTTAGTGGCTTGTTCCTCGAGATGATGGCTCATGGAAAGAGAGAGAGCAGTACTAGAGAATGAAGCATTGAATTGAGAGGTCCTGGGTTTTGTTTTCTTTTATGAGATGGGAAAGTCTTGACCATGTTTATAACCTAAGGATACAGAAGGAATTCTTTAAACAAACAAAAAAAAAAGAACAACAGATAGAAACTGGATGAGGAGTACGTGCTGGACAAGAGTCCAGAGAAGGAGAGGTGAGTTTATGTGAGAACACAGGTGGTAGATGTATCAACATGGATGCTAATGAATAAACCTCTTCCTGAGAACTGAGGGTGGGGTGCAGAGGTGTTATATCAAGGATAGATATAAATACGGAAGTAGGATGTAGGGTAGGAAGTTGAGTTTCAAACTGAACTGGCCTCTTTTCTTTATGTAGAACAAAATGTGAAGTTGGAGTGTAAGGCTAAGATTGAGAACTTCAAGGAAATTGTCAGACTTTTAAAATTATATCTGTTGAAAAATAGTGAGGAGCTTGCTGCATTTGAGAACTATAAATTTATGTTAGTGATAAATACCAGAAGTTGGCAAACTTACTCCCTAAATGATCAGTCTCAACTCAAAAGCAGTTACAGATAATATGTAAACAAATGAGTATGTCTGTGTTCCAATAAAAATTTAACAAAAGCTGGCTAGATTTGGCCTGTGGGCTGCAGTTTGCTAACCACTGGTCTACCCAAAAAGAGCTCTGATGGCATAGTGCCTAAGGCATTTGACTGCTAATCAGAGGTTCAAACCCACCAGCCACTCCTTAGAAGCCTGGGCAATCTACTTCCATAAAGATTTACTGCCTCAGAAACCCAAAGCAGGTTGCTATGAGTCAGAATCAACTCGATGGCAGTTAGTTTGGTTTCTTTTTTTGGTCTACCCAGTTAGTGTAAGAATACAGCTTTATTCAGCAAGGAACTCTACGGTATATTTAGAATGATATAGAATTAGGAGATAAAGAACATGGATTTGATCAAAGGGAAGTTTTGGAGTGAAGCCAAAGGAACAGGAGTTGAGGGTGCTGTTAAGGGTAAAGTTAATCTTATATGCAGTCTTTACTCAGTAAGGAGGAGCTCTGGTCAGCAAACACTGTTAATAGTCTAGAAGAAAAATGGTTAAAGATCTCAGGTTGCTCAAGAGCAAGTTGGTTGATGGTGAGGTGAGGTAAGAGTAATAGATTTTAGTCTGACATTGAAGTGCTGAAGTTTCAGATTTCAAAGAATTCTCAGTCTACATTGCCCTGGGAAAGGAACTGATAAACACAGGCAAAAGAATATCTGGGTGATAGATGGATTGGTTCATCTGCAGGAGAAGCAGGGTGGATTAGTGGAAAGAGTGCGGACTTCAAGTGGGAACCTGAGCTGCTCATCTCTAGCCACTGACTCTCTTATTTACCAACTGTTCACCTTAGTTTTCTCTAGCTTATTTTCCTCATTTGTAAAATGACCTACTTTCCAGAGTTAAGAGCATTAAATAAATTAATACCAAAACCAAACCAAACTCACTGACATCAAGTCGATTCCAACTCATAGCAACCCTCTTTGGGTTTGAAAGCAGTAAATTTTTATGGAAGTAGATTGCACAATCTTCCTTCCGTAGAGTGGCTGATGATGGTTAGCAGTCAAATACTTCAGGCACTGTGCCACCAGCACTCCTAAATAAATTAATGGATACACAGTATATAATCAGCCTATGTCTGCTACCATAGTTAATGTTTTCTTATTACTGATGTCGCAATACCTGGCATCCTGACAGAAGTTGAACTCTGAGTCTTAAAATTGGTAACACATTGGTTCTTTTCAAAGAAAGGAACTTTAGTATGAGGAGCTATTAATATTTTGTAAGGTGTTTTGTTTTGTTTTTAGTTTTTTTCCTGGTAGGCATTAGTCTTTTTACCTTCTCTTTTAGGTAACTCAGCAGTTGAAGGCTCGATTCTTACCAAGTCCAGTTGTTATTAAGAAACGTATTGAAGGACTTATTGAGAGAGAATATTTGGCACGAACACCTGAGGATCGCAAAGTATACACATATGTAGCATAAGATGCGTTCAGAAATTTGATTTATTCTTGGACTGTACTCTTCGCATGGACTGGGAAGTTCTTTTAAATCATTAAATATAAAATGACCATCTCTTCTATTAAATTACAGTACATGTTCTAAACCATTCAGATCAAGCCTTTACTCCCTTTGAGAGTTCGCAACATCAGTTGGTGGAGCTTCAGGCTTTTCAACGTTTATCCCTGTAGAGATCATCTTTACAGTTCCTCGGGAAAATGTGAATGTGCTGCGTTTTGTTTTCAATACTGTATGAAAACAGGAAAAAATAAAATAAAAATTTAGAAAATACAGCTCATTAAAATAAAATTGTTGGATTTCATTTCCCCAGGTCTTCAGTGTTGCTGTAAATGTGTTTTTGTAGTTGCTTAGCACTTTGCGCATTGTATAAGTTGGGTAACAAAAGTGGTCACAGAAATGACAGAGTTCCCAATTACCTTGCTCCACTTTAAGACGTTTCATTAGCTAGTATTGTTTAATTTAAAGGTTTGATAAATATACAAAGACCCAAACATACAATTTGAGCATGCTTTATTCTACCAGTTGCACTTACTAATCTTATAGCCTTATGACAGGAACTTTGTGTTGGGCTCAATACACACTCTTGATTTGGTTTTTCCCTACTGTAATTTGAGATTTCCCAAATTAAGTCCTATAATGATTAGGTTTTGTTCTGAGTTATTTCTAGAGAAAGAAAATATTTTAGTATGTATAAATTGTACAATAATTTTTGATGTTGTACTTACTGCTAACAGTGGATTGTATAGGGCAGTGTTCTTATTTCTTGTAGACAGAAATAAATGAATTTAGTATACACATACCCACTAATTCAAGTATGTAAGAGCACAAAGTTGGCAGCTGGCTATATTCAGCCCTTTGAAAAGCACATGCAGTCTAGACTTTGTTTATAAATATGTTAGGGTTCCACCCCACCTTAAGTATATATTTTGGTGAAGCTGTTGTGCACTATTAATTTCTGTTTCGACATGCAATCTAAAGATGCAATAAATATTATCACCTTGGTATTTTTAACAAAATCCTTAGTTCTTGCAGCTGTGTTTTGGAGAGTGATTAAGCAATTATTTTTCAAACCTGATGATTCTTGGATATTTAGCTGTTATCCTCCGAAGAGTCACGTTTCACGTTTTCAAAGATGTACTTTGTGCTGAAGACTCACGCCCGTTATCCTGTGCTTCCAACTTTCACCAGTGTTTTTACTTGATTTATCTGCCAATGACTGAGTTTGCTTTATTTTAACTTCAAAATATTTTTATCCTCAATTTTATTTAAATTTGTTTCATTTTGTTTTCATAAGACAATGTTTGAACTATGTAATGGGGCAAACCACTATAGATTTCTGTTGGTTTAGAAAAATGAAATGTTACTAATAAGTTCAATTAACTGACCCGCTTCATTGACTATAAGTATTGTTGACACATGGATTAGAATGTATGTCTCAGAACATGGTTTCTGTTTAAATTTATGGTCAAGTGACAACAACTGAATTCTGATCTGGATTAAAAACTCCACGTAAATATTTTTCCCCATGCGTCTTGGGTTATAATTTTTCTTTTTAGACTTACAAATATCCTTTCATTGCATTTAATTTTGTCTGCCTTTGGTATTAGGTTCTTGATCTCTACATCTTCCATTTTTACATGATGTAATTAAAAGGCAGGTGAAAAACATCCTGAACATTATCCTCAATTTGTTTTTACCGTACTGGAGAGGGAGTAGGGCAGGTGTAACCTGGAAAGGTACAGGGCTTGATGTATTTCCGTAATTAGAGTTTCTATAATGATGTTTATCTAAAGCAAGGTACTATTTTAAGGTTAGAGAACATTTTTAATTGCTCTCAATTTCCAATTAAATGGTTTATAACACATTGGAAAATGAAACAGCTCCTGTTGTCAAGTTAATAAATACATCAAAGATATAAAAATTTCAAGCTTTTGAAATCAGACATTAAAATAAGAATTTTAAGTGATAGTTAAAACGTTAACTAGTAAAGTTAAATTTATGTCGCTGTCTCTAATGTGACTATATTAATCAAATCTAGTGACATACTTGTTTTGGATCACAAATTTGATACTTATTTTTTTCAAATACTTCTCTGAATTACAGTTGAATGGTTGAAGAATGCTGGTGATGCTGCATTGAAGAAAAAATAGGTTGCCTAAAAGGTTTATAGGGGGAGCTCTGGTAGCATAGTGGCTAAAGACACTTGCCTGCTAACCAGAAGGCTGGCGGTTCAAACCCACCAGCCACTCCTCGGAAGGAAGGTTGGGCAATCCTACTTCCGTAGTGATACTGCCTCGGAAACCCAAGGAGGGGTTGCTATGAGTCGGGTTTGACTCAATGGCACATAACAACAAACCACAACAAAAGGTTTATATATTGTTAACTCATAAAACTCAATGATACATTGACACTTTCTTTTCAGCAAGAAATGGTTGGTGTTTTTTTGTTTGTAACATTTTTAAGTAGTAATACAGCTAACCGTTTATCCCATTGGTGTGAATAACTTGGTGATTTACTTGAAGAATTTTAGGAGGGTGGATGCATCTGCAAAAGTCCTGTAATCTCTGTTCCCGCAGTTGTTAAATTGTAATTCTCTGCCATCTTTTCAAATTCAGGACTGTGGGGTTTGTTTTTTCTTAATTGTTATATTATTTAACATTGCAATTAGGGAACACATTGCCTCACAAAATAAAAAGTGGTTGTGGTTGCTGGGGTTCTCTATGTCAGTCCATTTAAAAAGGGAATGGGGAAGGGATGCCTGCTCCCCTTGCATGCCTTGCTAAAGAATATATTAGAATCACCCGTGTGGCATCCTGGACCCACACAAGTACTACCGCAGACCTCAAGATGCTATGCTGCCTGCCAAGAAATTTTGTCCAAGGGAAGAAGCACTATTGATACTCTTTCCATCAGAATGTTGGAGAACAAGAGAGACTCAGGTGAGAATCATTGATTTTAATTACGCCTACATCTCCACAAGTCTAGGACATTGGCATCATCTCTGGCTTCTAAATTTAAGTTTATCAATTTGGAAAATAATTTTAATATATTAAATCCAGATAATGCTGTGTGTGTTTGCGGTTTTAATACTAGTATTAAATAATTATGTCTTTGCCTAGCTACTACTAAAGTCTCAATTTTTGTAGCTCATTTTTCATAAATTATATGATGTATATAATATGTTTAGATTGTCTCAGTCTGGGAAGGAAAGCTGTTACTTACATATCAGAATTGTAGACCATGTATTTTACTATTTGGTGCATAGCATTACAGTGTTGATAGGAGTGGTACAGCGTTTCAGGTTAGCAAAATTCTTAGGAATTGTTTCTATTCCCCAAAACAGAAATAATTGGAAATGCTAAACAATAATTTCTAACTGCTTGCCATGGGCCTGACATTCTGCTGGTGCTTTGCATGTATTACTTGATTGCATGACCAGGCAGTATTTAGTTCTGTTTTACACAGGGTTGCTGTGAGTTGGAACCACATCATCTCGGTATGGAACTTCAGATATTTTTTTTTGCTGAATATTGACTGACAGCCTTTGGAAGAAAGATTACTGGGAAAGGGACAAATGCTAATCTGGAATGTGTCCATTTAAAAGAGAAATACTTCCTAGAACCCTTGCTACAGTTTAGTGAAAGGCTTACATACCTCATGGATAACATGGATGGGTGATTGATTCTAATTAAAGTCTCAAATATTTTTAAGATGTTTTCCTGTGTACCATTCCTATATCAAATTGAATATTTAGCCAGAAGTAAGGGGAGATTTAAGAATGACAGTGAATTTAACAGGTAAAATGATTATGTGGCTAGGGCTCAGAAGAACATGAACAGCTAGAAAGTCTTGAAAATCATTTGTTTACTAATTTCAGAAATAGAAAACTGTGTAAATGTGTCTTTTAAATGACTTGCTCTCTAGGATTAAGGTTTTAAGTTACAATGAGCCCAGCAAAATAGCTCATAAGATGATACGTGAAGAGCTCAAAGTAACCTTGTGTTGTATATTTTTTTAATAACTTAATAGGAAAGTACAGATCAAGTAGTAGAAAACTTTATGGTACATAAGAATTCTTGCAGTGTGGGAAAATCAAATTCTAAGTCTCAGGATTCTTTCTGCAGTTGTGATTCTTAAAAGCCTCAGCACAATGTCTGGCATGTGGTGGGCGAAGGCACTCAGAGTCTTGGGTGAACGTGCTTCGTGATTACGAAGGGTCTTGAAAGAAAATCCTGACAGAATTGAACTTTGTAAGTTAAAATTTGTGCCTCCTTATTGAGAATATGACAGATAATAATGGCAGAAGGGTAATGATACTTTTTGTAAATGGAAATTATTTGATCTTTGATTTTCATCTGGGTAAAAAGTAAAAAATGTCGACTAACTGCTGTGTTGTTTCAGATGGCATTGAATGTGGATTTTAAAGCTTTCTTGACGTACTTGGTACCAATATCACAAGATTCTGTGAAGGAATGCAGGCATAGTGATGGAAAAGTCATCCAAGATCCCAGTAATAGGTAATAGGGTGCATTTGGTTCCATGTCAAACTCTAAAACCTGTGCTCTTAATGACTGCTAATACGTTCCCAGTAACTGGTGGTTTGGCAGGTTGTGGATAGAACATTACTGAATTTGGGTCTGAAGATAAATACTTTGGAATATTTTACTTTGGTTTACTAAGTGTTACTTAGAGAATTTGATGTTGTGAAACTTAGAGATCTTGCACAAGAAGAAATGGTAATACTAGCTGTATGTTGGTGTATATGGTATATGCTGATAACTTTGTTTACAATCTGTTTGTAGAACTGAGTCATACAGACTTGTAAAACCCATCTTAAATTTTATTTTCCATATGATGCCTCTGTTATTTAAAAAGTAACGGAATGGAATTGTAGAGCAGAAGAGGTAGAAAACATACCTAAAGGACATGGAATCAAGGAAAAAGGATAGAATCTGCATGTCGCTCCAGTATAGCTCTTGCAATAGGCAACCATGGTATTGTGTAACTGTAAAATTGTGAGACTCTTTGTAGCAGACCTATTACTTCATCTGAAGGAAGAGGGAGGGGGAAAAGAGTGCCTTTCGACATAAGACGGTTTATGCTACTATACTCATCACATTTTAAAAGTCCTTTAAGTTTGCCTGCAGTTTGCAGTACTCCTAAGAAAAGGAATAGTTCACTAAAATTAGTATCCAATTTTGTAGTAAGACATCTGTATTCACGAAACTTGCCTTGAACTGATTTTAAAAAAATGCAATTTATAAAGAAATGAAAGATTACTATCATTAAGGTCATACAAAAGAGTATGCAACATTGAAAAGCAATTCCAAAAGCAAATGCTTTGCTATTTTCAATTTATGTGCACCCCCAAATTCCCAGGGATGCTTAAAACTGAACCAAAAAGAACAATTCTCTCTTCTGGAGGTTATGACTCAGTACGCCTAGGGTAATTATTTGCAGCGGTTAGGGTTGGGGATAATTGTTTTATATTAATTTCACTAATTAGAACATTAATTTGATAAAATACGTAAATTGTGAGATTCTCTTTAATGTATCTTACCTGTACATGTATGCCTCAGCTGGTTAAGGCAACATGTTTATCACATAAAGAGGCAGCCAGTTAATTTCAGACTACTGGTCACAGATTACAATATTAATCACAGCCAACCAGTTGTCACTAGTGAGTAGTCCTAATTCAGGGTGAGAACTTTCCACATTAGTCAAAGGGCAGCTTGTGGTTTTACTATCTTACTTAGGCACTCCCACTGGAAGTAACTGAATCTGGAAACTAAATATTAAAAGCTCAGTGGTCTCTATATCATTGCTAAGCGTTTAGATAGTAATTGGTGGTTAAAGTGCTAGGCTGCTAATGGGGAAGGTTGACAGTTGGAACGCACCAGCGGCTCCACAGGAGAAAGACATGGCAGTCTGGTTCCATAAAGATTTGCAGCTTTAAAACCCCTCTGGCTGGCATAGTGCCTATAATGGCTAAACTTAGTCTCACCTATTTTGGTGAGACTTGTCAGAAGGGACCATTCCCTGGAGAAGGATGTCATGCTTGGTAGGGTGGAGGGTCGACGAAAGAGGGGGAGGCCTTCAACGAGATAGATTGACACGGTGGCTGCGATGATGGGCTCAAGTGTAGCAGGGATCATGGAGCTGGCGCGGGATGAGGCAGTGTTTTCGTTCTGCTGTGCATGGGGTCACTATGAGTTGGAAACGACTTGACGGCATATAACAACAACAACAACAGCATAGTGCCTAAGGCACTTGACTGCTAACTAGAAGGCTAGCAGTTCAAACCCACCAGCCACTCCTCGGAAGAAAGGTTGGGCAATCTACTTCTGTAGTGATACCGCCTCGGAAACCCAAGGAGGGGTCGCTATGAATTGGGTCCGACTCGGCACATAACAGCAACAACAGGGTAGTTCTATTCTGTCTTACAGGTTAGCTGTGAGTTAGAATCACTCAGCAGAGAAAGGGTTTTTTTAGATAGTAACATTCAGAAGAGTTCTAAGAAAACTACAAATGCCCATTGACCAGATTAGGACTTTTTCCCCTCAAAAACCATTGCATTCTGAAGCAATTTAGTGACCTCTGGGTGCCATATACTAGTTTTATGTTGTTAAGTGCCGTCGAGTCAGACCTGACTCATAGCGACCCCCCTTGGGTTTCCGAGGCAATATGACTATGGAAGTAGATTGCTCCATCTTCCTTCCGAGGGGTGGCTGGTGGGTTTGAACCGCCAGCCTTCTGGTTAGCAGTCAAGTGCCTTGCCACTGTGCTACCAGAGCTCCATTTTAGTTAATTTGTGCTGCCAGCCTTATAAGATCATGAGTGTAGTGTAAACATAGTCTTGGTTATCAGTTCTAATCCAAACGGTTCAAAGCATTTGCAGTGAGGCAAAGTCTGGTTTCACAATCATCCACCACATTTGACTGGAGATGACTCCCTTGAGAACATGATCCTCCCAGCTCCTTAAGACCTACCCGTGAATTTTGCATATTTGTCAGTTACCGAGCTTTCTCACAAATTATATTTCTTGTACTGCTGATTCAGCAAAACATGTTTATAAAGCTCACTCTTGAGAACAAACTTGAAACTATAAAAACAGCTCTCATCAGATTGGGCATCATAAAGTAGGCTCTAAGTGTATGGGAAAGGAGTCTTGGGGGCCCAGTGGGTAAGCACTTGGCTGCTAACCGTCAAGTGAGCAGTTCCACTCACCAGTGGCTCTGCCAGAGAAAAGACCTGGTGATCTCCCACAAAGACTACAGCCTAGGAAAGCCTTGGAGGCTGAGCTACTTGTCCTATGAGTTGGAATTGACTTGCTGGCACACAAAAAGTGTAAGAGGAATCTCTCCAACTTCAATTCTCAGCATTGGTAGAGGAGGGAGGGCATCCTGGCTAGTATATATCCATAAAGATACACCTTTCCTTTGGAGATCTCTCACTGGTAGCTATTCTCACAACCTTGGCCATGGCAATTATTGCTTCATCCCAAGTGTAGATATACAGCCTACTGATACTTACTTCTCTGTATAAGGTTTCCTTCCCTGTAGGTCTCAGCTATGAATCCAGTGACAGATCTGGGTAACAGATGGCAGTGCTCACCCATGGCAGATTTTTCCCTCTGCAGCTGCTCTCAGACAGAGCTTGGATTTACTGAAGGAGCAGTTGCTGGCATGGTGTCACTGTAATGGCTCTTAGCATGGTACCTGTTGCTTAGGAAGTTCTCAGTAAATGCTCACGGCATCCCAGCCCGTTAGTGGCAGTGGCTAAAAGCTTCATAAAGTAAACCAGATCATGGTACTCTTCCTGCGCCTCTAAGCTAGTGTAACTTTTGGACATGTAATGCCTGATTGTCTATTAGGAACTTCCATACTTCCTTAAGAATCCCATTTGGCCTACTTGTAATCAATATGAACAAAATGTGAGTTACTGGAAAGGTCACAAAGCAATCACTGTTGAGATCTACTTTTGTATAAAATATTTTTGCACATGCTTGTATGTATGTATACATAAGTGTGCATCAGGATGTTCCTCTCCACATGGGGGAGTTTATGTGTATGTACATCTTAACACTTGTAATGGTTGGGTAACCAAAACCAAACTCACTACTGTCAAGTCGGATCTGACTCCAAGGCGGTATCACTATGGAAGTAGATTGCCCAATTTTCTTCTGAGGAGTGGCTGATGGGTTTGAACCACCAGCCTTCTGGTTAGCAGTCAAATGCCTTAGGCATTACGCCACCAGAGTTCCTAGATGGTTGGGTACAGTGATCATTTCTATTATTAATCACTAGATGTACAGTTCATCAAATAGAAAACCATGTTGGAATGAAATGAGTTAAAACCGTAGTTTTATTTCACTACCTTTGCTAAGTAGTAGTGTGAAACTAAATAGCAATAGAATTCTGTTAGGTTAAAAACAAAATGCAAATATATAGTTATTTTAGACAAGCCTATACAGATGAAAATTTTTAGAAATTTTGAGAAGAAATATTAAAGTGGTGTGTTTAGAAGTTAGCTTCTCATTCTTAATTTAATAATTATCAGCTATTATGTTAATTTCATCGTTGTTGTTGTTGTTGTTGTTAAGTGCCGTCGAGTCGTTTCCAACTCATCATTATCAGCTATTATATTAAGCTGGGTTCAGAAGAGGACGTGGAAGAAAGGATATCATTGCTGATGTCAGATGGATATTGGCTTAATACTAGAAAGATGTTTACTTGTGTTTTATTGACTATGCAGAAGCATTTGATTGTGTGGATTGTAACAAATTGTGGATAACATTGACAAGAATGGGAATTCCAGGACACTTAATTGTGCTCATGAGAAACCTGTACATAGACCAGGAGTCAATAAAACACAAGTGCACACCCATTTTGGTCCATGGCCCTGGTTGCAGTCCTCTCTGGTAGCATGACCCTCTCACTTCCTCTCTGCTTCTCCTTTCTATTCCTTCTTCTCTCCTAACTCCACTTGCCTTCTGAGCTGTATCCTTGGGCAGTTACTGCCCTTTTGGTCTTGAATTTGATTGCTCTAAAGAGTGCACCTTCCTAGAATACTTCTTCATGTTGGAGACCCGTCTGTTGTTTGACTAAAAATTCACCTGCTGCGGTGAGTTCAGTCCCAGGTCCAAAAAGTGACCACGGGGCACAGTCTCGGGGGCTCCACCAGTCTCTGTCTCACCAGTGAGCTTGGTCTTTTTTAATGATTTTGAGTTTTTTCCACACTTTTCTCCCACTCTATCCAGGACCTTCTAATGTGATGTCTTTCAGAGCAGTTAGTCGTGGTAGCCAGACTGAAGTTCATTGGTCCGTTAGTCCTTTAGACAAATTGTTTTCATGTGTCTGCTTGTCTTCACTCTTCTTTGCTCTGGAGAAGGAGAGACAAATAGTTGCAACTTAGATGGCCACTTAACAAACTTTGAAGACCCCGGTCCCTACTTACCAAAGTGGGATGTAGAATATAATCTTTGTGGACTATATTGTGCCAATTGACCTTGATGTTGTCCCCTGAGACTATGGTCCTGAGTCCCTAGGCTGGGACTCAATCCCTCAGGGTTTTTGGTTATGGCTAAGAAGTTTTCATAACTTTGCCCCACTATCCTCTACTATATTCACAGATATATTTGCAGCATATGTAAATACATACGTGGAAATATCTTCTGGAAAACTATACATATTCATGGATATAGGCCCCTTCTTCAGACCACACCTCTTGAGCTTGCGTGTATATGTATCCACTTGTGGATTATTGTTATTGCAGGATTGTGTATGAATTAGCATTTACCTGTGGCCTTTAACTCCTGGGCTCCTCCCAGCATCTTCCTATCCTTGATCATTTTGTGCCGACTCCCCGACCCCCCCTTATTGTATATTGCCTTCCCCTTCACTCAGGTTAATATGTGTCTGTCCTCTAGTTCGGCATTTCCTTCCCTTTCCCCTCTCACCCCTGGTAATGATCAAAGAATATTTCTTTTTGTGGTAAAACCTTTTCTTGACTTTTTGCAATAATGGTTTCATAAAATATTTGTACTTTTCTGTAAACTAATTTATAAGATATGTGTATATTCAAAAGTTACCTACGCTGGTGGCATAAACTCATCATTCCTCCGAAGGTGAAATTGGGGTACTGTTGCTAAATGAACATTCCCTATGTTTTACTTGTCTCTGTAATCTACAGATCTTGAAGAATGTGAATCTAATTAAAAATATTTAAAACTATACTGGATAACTTCATTTTCACAGAATTTATTCCTTTAATTATTTTTATTGTGTACCTTCTTTGTTCTTGATACAGTTTTAGTGAACAAAATAGACAAAAATATTTACCCTCAAGGAAAGTCTATTGAAGAAAACAGGCAAGTTGATAAATGATACAGCCTGCAGAATGCAGTAAGTGCTACAAAGGAGAAATAAAGTAGCTAAGGGCCAAGGAGTGTTGTTGTTGTTAAGTGCCGTCGAGTCGTTTCCAACTCATAGCGACCCCATGCACAGCAGAACGAAACACTGCCCGATCCCGCGCCAGCCCCACAGT
>NW_006921589.1:3806571-3807190 GCF_000298275.1 Orycteropus afer afer
ACATTCTGTGGGATCACCTTTCTTTGGAATGGACACAAATATGGATGTCTTCCAGTCAGTTGGCCAGGTAGCTGTCCTCCAGATCTCTTGGCATAACTGAGTGAGTGCCTTCAATTGGGCATCTGTTTGTTGAAATATCTCAATTGGTATGCCATCAATTCCTGGAGCCTTGTTCTTCGCCAGTTCTTTCATTGCAGCCAAGGAGTAGCATGGTGGAAAAGTAATTTATACTTTTAAGTAGGGTGATCAGTGTTGACCTCCTTTAGAAGGTGACGTTTGAACAAGGACATGAAAGTCGTGAAGGAACAAGCAAGCCACACCACGATCCGAATTTTTCGATTAGCTAAAGGTATAGTATATATTTCATTGATTATTCATAATTACAACTTCACAAGGAAGATCAAAACCGGCACATGAAGAGCTTAATGTTTGGGAGACCACCTCTTCAACATGAATCATTTTATTATTGTTATCTTAATTCAGCATCATTCCCTGGGTGTATAAATTTCCTATTTTCACTGTAACAAATTACCACAATCTTAGTAGTAGTTTACAGTTCTGGAGGTTAAATATCCAAAATCAGTCTCACTGGTCTAAAGTCAAGACGTCGGCAGGGGAT
>NW_006921589.1:3811185-3815440 GCF_000298275.1 Orycteropus afer afer
AGCCACTCCTCGGAAGGAAGGTTGGGCAATCTACTTCCGTAGTGATACTGCCTCGGAAACCCAAGGAGGGGTCGCTATGAGTCGGGTCCGACTCAGCATATAACAACAACGATAACACTTCATGGCTAACCACTTATAGCAGACAGGATTATATTCTGTGAATTCACAACTGCTTTAAACCAGGCCCAGCATTTGGTATATTAAATGGAAGCAAAGGAATTTAGACATTTCTTGGTTTTCAGCTATCAAGCATATTTGCCTATTGTCTTCTTGCAAAATGTCATTTAAATGTCAGAAACTGAAAATCTTTTGTTTGTCATTACAGTTCTTCCCTACAAATGAATATGAACAATTTTCACTTTCTAATATCTCTTGGAGATGGATGAGCACCTTGGATTCATCTATGTGGGAAGGCAGAAAGCATCTATCTTTCTATCTATATTTATACATATATAGAAAAATATTTTTAAAGCATTGTCTCCAATATACTGGTTGCCTAACATTTTCATAAAATAATTAGGGAGTTTATATATAGTAAAAAAGGATGTTTAATGTATGGGGCAGAATATAAAAAGATTGAATTAAAAAAAAAGACTGAACTAAAGATTTGTATTGGGAATGGCACAGTCCATTTTTTAATACCAATGTGAGATGAAAAGGGGCCAGGAGCTAACTATGCAGCCCTTTACATGAGAGGAGCAGGCAGTCAGTCTTCAGTAGCACAGGGGTGATCAGAAATGTGGTGGCTAAAATAGAGGGCGTGGTGATGGGGGCTGGCAGGCTGAAAATTAGTGATTTAATGTGGTAAATAATAGAAAACCACTGACACTTTGAAATGAGACATCAGACATGTCCCAGAAAAGAACTGGATAAGTAAGTTTAAATCAACCAGGAAACAAAATTAAATGCCCTCCAACAATTACAATGAAAATATCCGTAGTAGAAATGTAATTTGGGTTTTCTAAATCTCAGCCACACACCCCCCCCACCACCACCATGCCCTCTCCTATATGCATGGGTGTATTTGCAGCACACAGAAATACCTATGTAGACATATCCTTTCCCAAAGCTATACATGTTTGGTAAAATAGAGGGTCAGCAAAAAAGGAGAAGATCCTCAAAGAGATAGGTTGTCATAGTGGCTACAGTGATAAGTCCAAGCAAGGCAATGATTGTAAGGATGCTGCTGGACCAGGCAATGTTCCGTTCTGTTGGACATAGAGTCACTGTGAGTCCGAACTGACTCTGGCACCTAACAACAACAGCAAACCTACACACACACACATATACTCGTGGGTGTACTCCCGGGAGCTCTGGTCGTGTAGTGCCTGAAGCACTTGACTGCTAACCAGAAGGCTGGTGGTTCAAACCCACCAGTCACTCCTCAGAAGGAACGTTGGGCAATCAACTTCAGCAGTGATACTGCCTCAGAAACCCAAGGGGGGCGGTCACTGTGAGTCAGATCTGACTCCACAGCAGTGAATTTGATTTCTTTTTTTTGGGGGGGGTGTATTCCCATGCACCTATTGAACTTGAGTATCTACTATGTGTCCACTCATAAATCAGTATTTCTTCTGGTTACTGCAGGAGTGTGCATGTAACGGTATTTGCCATTGTTGCCTTTTACTCTTGTGCACCTCCTAGTGTATTCTTTGACCTGGTCAGGTTGTGCTGACCTCCCCCTTGCTGTATGTTGCCTTTCCCTTCACCCAAGCTAAGACACATCTACTCTCTGTTGTTGTTATGTGCCATCGAGTCGGCCCCGACTCATAATGACCCCTCCTTGGGTTTCTGAGGCGGTATCACTATGGAAGTCGATTGCCCCATATTCCTTCCGAGGAGTGGCTGATGGGTTTGAACTGCCAGCCTTCTGGATAGCAGTCAAATGCCTTAGGCAGTATGCTACCAGAATTCTAGTTAGTGGTTTTCCCTTCCAACCCTGGTAGCCATCAATGAAATTTATTTCTTTGTGTAAACTTGTTCTTGACTTTTAATAGTAGTGGTCTCTTGAAATATTTATCCTTTTGTGATTGATTTATTTCACACAGCATATTGTCCTGCAGGTTCCTCCATGTTATGATTGTGTACCATTGTTAAGATGTGTACTGTTCCATTGTGTGTATGTACCATAGTTTGTTTATCCATTCATCCTTTGATGGGCATCTTTGTTTCCATCCTTTTGCTGTTGTGAACAGAGCTGCAGTGAACATGGCTGTGTGTATCTATTCATCTCACGACCCTTATTTCTCTAAGACACATAGCTAGTAGTGGGAGTGCTGGAAGCATACCATATCTCTACCTCTAATTTTTTTAAGGAAACACCATACCGTTTTTCACAGTGCTTGTTCCATCTTACATGATTTTAAATTCTTAACTTTAAGTTGGCTCCACGACTGGGATCTTAAAAGCTAGCAAGCTGCCATCTAGATGCAATGATGGGTCTCTCCTCATCCAGAGCAAAGAAGAATGAAGAAAAACAAAATTCATGGAAACAATTAGTCCTAGCGACTGGTACACCATCCGATCTGCAGCCTATACAACTATGAGACCAGAAGAACTAGATGGTGCCCGGCTACCACTGTCATCCACTTGGAAGGGGATCTATGTAGGAGATCCTTGATAGAGAGGGAGAACAATGTAGAACAAAACTCAAAATCATTTGGAGAAAAAGAAAAGGGGGGGGGGGAGGACCAGGTTTGCTGGTCTGATAGAGCCTGGTGGAACCACTGAGACTATGGCCCCTAGCTGCCCTTCAGGTCTGGAATTGAACCCACACCTGTGGTTTCCAGCCAAACAAAAGACAGGCATATGAGTTAAACATTTACCTCAAGTAGACACACACCCTGGAGAGAACAATCATGGAGAAGGAAGGGCTGCTTATGCACAGGGAGACAGCTGAGGGGGCAGGAGAGTATGGAGGGATGGTCTCTGGGAAAAGGTAACTATGGGGAGGAAGTGGGAGGGGGGCTGTTGCATTGTGGTAAACTGTGGTCAATGACATGAGACAGTGTGTGTGAACTGCTGTATGGGAAGTGAATTTGCTCTGTAAACCTTCACCCAAAACACAATAAAAAAACAAACAACCCTTGAAGTTGGCTCCATAAGAAAGCTGTGGTTAGAAGCCATCGAGTTGGTTCTGACTTACAGCAACCCTAAGTACAATAGAATGAAACACTGCCTGGTCCTGCCCCATCTTCACAATCCTTGCTATGCTTGAGACCGTCGTTGCAGCCACTGTACCAATCCATCTCAGTGAGGGTCTTCCCCTTTTTTGCCGACCCTCTAGTTTTCCAAGCATGATATCTTTCTCCAAGGATTAGTCCTATCTGAGAACAAAATGTATGAGAGATGAAGTCTGGCCCTTCTTCCTCCTACAGAGCATTCTGGCTGTACTTTCTCCAAGACAGATTTTGTTGTTGTTGTTCTGCTAGTAATCCATGGTACATTCAATATTCTTCACCAATACTGCAATTCCAACGCATCAGTTCTGCAGTATTCCTTATTCACTGTCCAGTTATCATATGTGTATGAGACTGTTGAACATACTGTGGCTTGGGTTGGCCACATTTTAGTCTTCAAAGTGAGGTCTTTGCTTTTAAACACTTTATAAGAGGTCTTTTGCAGTAGATCTGCCCAATGTAATACAACATTTAAATTTCTTGATGGCTTCTTTAATGGGCATTGATTGTGGATCCAAGTAAAATGAAATCCCTGACGATGTCAATCTTTTCTCCATTTATCATGATGTTGATTTTTGGTCCAGTTGTGTTTTCTTTATGTTTAAGTGTAACCCATAGTGGCTTTGATCTTCATCAGTAAGCGGTTCAAGTCTTCACTTTCAGCAGGTAAGGTTGTGTCATCTGCATATCACAGGTTGTTAATGAGTCTTCCTCCGATCCTGATGCCGTGTTCTTCTTCATATAGTCCAGGTTCTCATATTATGTGCTTAGCATACATACTAAATAAGTATGGTGAAAAGACACAACCCTGATGCACACCTTTCCTAATTTAAACCACACAGTAGCTCCTTGTTCTGTTTGAACTTCGACTTCAACTTGCATACAAGCAAGGGATGGTCTGTTCCACAGTTGGCCCCTGGCCTTGTTCTGACTGATAATATTGAGCTTCTCCATCATCTCTTTCCACAGATGTAGTCGAATTGGTGAGATCCATATGTATAGTCACTGTTCATGTTCAAGAAAGGTACTTGCAATGAATAAATCATTGGTGATGAAAAATTCTATCATGTGATCGT
>NW_006921589.1:3816585-3817728 GCF_000298275.1 Orycteropus afer afer
TTTTTTTTTTTTGGTATTGCCAACATTAAAAACAAAACAAACAAACAAAAAACGAGTTTATATGCCTTTGGCAGAGACTGCATTCTCCAGTTAAACCTTGACACTATGGTCTATTGTCATATACCTGGTTAACTTGACACATTTTTATAACCTGTGCCTAAGGCTTTTGACTGCTAACCAGAAGGCTAGCGGCTCAAACCCACCAGCCACTCCACAGAAGGAAGACTGGGAAATCTACTTCAGTAGAGATACTGCCTCAGAAACCCAAGGAGAGGTTGCTATGAGTCGGAATTGACTCGGCAGTGAGTTTGGTGTTTTTTGGCCCCTGAACGTGTTTGAATCTGACTCTTGGATTCAGTGATGAATATGATCCATTTCAACTCCCAAAATTGTAATAAATAAGCACTTGCTGAATCCACCAGGGGTCAGCACACAATATGAAGATGAATTGAAGAAGGAAAAAATTCAGAAAGCATAGGCAAGCCAAAGTCCTTTTGACATTTGCATATGCATGAACTCAGCATTTCTGGCACCTGTAGAAATCAGACAGCCCTCTGCTAAAAACCTTTCTTTTGAGCCTTTTGTGTGGACAGTGTGTAATGGAACATCTGGTTTGTTTCTGTTGTTGTTGTTGTTATGTGCCGACAAGTCGGCCCCGACTCAGCGACCCCCCGGGTTTCCGAGGCAGTATCACTACGGAAGTAGGATTGTCCAACCTTCCTTCCAAAGCCCAGTCATAGGTGGTCTTGCTCCCTTCGTTCAGGTATGGGCGGCTCATCTCTTAAAGGCAAGGTGAAGGAGAGTCTGCAACCACTGGTCTAGGCATAGATCTGAGGGAAGGCTTCTGAAGGGATTCTAGAACTCGGTGGAAGATAGAATCAGAAGCTCCTGAAGGCTCTTCCAAATCCTAAGTATCCACAATTACCATTTCAATTCATGCTTTGGATTCTCCTCTCCCATATCCCACCTTTTCTTCAAAATGATCAGCACTTTAATAAAGACAGGTACTAGTCCTTCCTTCACCATGTGCTGTCATTCAAATGGTTAAGTGCTCTGCTACTAACTGGAAAGTCGACTTTTCATCCACCTACATGGAGCTCTGGTAGCACAGTGCCTAAGGCACTTGACTGCTAACCAGAAGGC
>NW_006921589.1:3819038-3820454 GCF_000298275.1 Orycteropus afer afer
ACAACTTCAATCATTTCCTCATTTTATCATGAAGTTGCTTATTGGCCCAGTTGTGAGGATTTTTGTTTTCTTTGTGTTAAGGTGGAGGATTGCACCTGAACTTGAAAGACTGCAAATGGAAGGAAGAGCTGAAAATCTGGACTTTGAAGATAGATTTTTTTTTTTAATTTCATATTTTTTCTTAAATAAACTTCAATTTCCTGGTATACCTGTCCTTTTGGAAAATCTAGCGTGCCTCAACTGCTATAGGAAAACAATGGGAATGCTGAAATCAGCTATGTGTTGCTTGGAAAGGGTGGTGGGAGCTTCGAGTATGGTGGTTTGGCTGGAATAGACCCACATGATGGGGAGGAAAAGAGGGAGCAGCCTAACAGGAACAAGACTGCACACTTGGGTGGAGACTTTGTGCTGTGTCCTTAAGTGTCTGACCAGAAATACCTGTATAGGCTATTGATACCCTGGGAGAAGGAAGAATGGAAAAGTCAAAACCTGGAACTCTTAAGAAATGTTTTGTTGCTTTTTGTTTTTTGGAGAGGAGGGAGACGCAGTTCAAAGGAATGAGTTTGTAGCAATGGTGGCAGTGGAGGCAAGGTAGGCTAGCTGCTACTCTGAGTCGTTCTTCACTTTACTTGCTGGGTTCCTGCCTCAGAGCAAGAAGAGGACGTGGGAATGACCACCTGGAAAGGCAAGGCACGAATAAGAGACTGGAGAGCTTGGGACATAATTGTGCTGGTCATGAGGGGCCATGGGTCATTTTAGAGTAAAAGAGGGACCAGTGGCATCATTAGGGGAGGGTGAGAGTGCAGACCGCACCATGTGACACTGTCAGATGGGATGACATCAAAATGATTGTCTATAAAATTTTGGTGCAGTCTTTCAGCAGAAATACGTATTTTTTTAAAATAAAAATACCTCTGTAGTTAGTGATAACAACAAAAACATTTTTCATAAGCCAGCTTCCATGTATCAATATGCCTCCAAGGCCAAAGCTACACTAATTTAGTTTTTGAACCTTCACTGCCACTCCCGGAACAGTCATTCTTACCCAGTTACAGTGACGCTTTGAATCACAGCCCTCGCTCTGAGCACAAGCTGTTTTCATTGCTGCCGGTGTTTTCAGAGTTGCTGATTTCGTCGCATTTTCTGGTATTTATTTTTAATAGTGTGGTAATTAATATTTGTGAACTTACGCCAGTAACTTCCGGGAATGAAGTAGGAATTAAAGGAAAAGGAGAAAAATTAAAAAATTCAGTTACTAATAATGTAACTAATAATGTGATGCATTATAGGAAGGTTTTACAGAACAGTCTTGCTGGTAGCATTCCTATAGGCTAAGAAATGTTACATTTAAGCAAGTTACAACTATATTTCTCACATTATTCTATGTTTAAAATTGACAATAAACATGACTACGGA
>NW_006921589.1:3838091-3839573 GCF_000298275.1 Orycteropus afer afer
AGTCTCAGGGCACAGAGGAGCGCAGATCCAGGGGAAGATGGAGAAGCTTCTAGTGCTGTCAGCCTGAAGGAGTTGGCTGGAGGAGAGAAGCTGAGTAGCAAGGTCAGGCTCGGCTCATGGTTCAGCAACACTATTATACCTTCAGGGCTGGTGAACTGGAACATGTGAAACTAGGACCATCCCAGGAAATCTAGCCACAGCCTCACATTGGCTCCTCTCAGCCCCACGAAGAGGTCCTTTAGGCATTTCCTCCAAATTTGAGGTCTGGGAGGAGGACAACAAAACAACTCCAACACTTGGCCCATCGACATGACCAACTTGACACACCAATGGGGCTCCTGCAGAAGCTCAGTTGCCCCTCATGGTACTTCCTGACACTTATTAAATTCAGTCACATTTTTCCAGGGAGTTCCCAGCAGTCAAGCACATGCTGACAGTCTGAAACTGAGTTATTATCTGAAGTCAATTTAGAAAAGCTCCATCTTCTTTCAGAGTGAAAAGAGGTGTGTGTGTATGTATGTGTGTAGGGAGACAGAAGGAAATCCCAGATCCTCATACCACGACTTGATCCTGCGTCCTGGGTGAGAGCAGTATTGTTTTGTGGAACTGCCGCAGAATGAATGTGGAGATTGTGTCCAGGGTTCTTTCACCCAGCACGGGTCAGTCTGACAGTCCTCCTGGGGGCACATGGTTAAGTGCTTGATTGCTAACCAAAAGCTTGGAGGTTTGAACCCACCCAGTCTTCTCTATGGGAGAAAAGACCAGGCGACCTGTTTATGTAAAGACTACAGCGGTGAAAACTCTATGGGGCATTTCTACTCCTTCACAATGGGTCCCCGTGAGTTGGAAATTGACTCGATAGCACCTAACAACAACAAAAATATCAATCTGACAAGTAGCAAACTTTGTGTAACTGAGCTTTTTGTGTTGTGTGCTCTGAGTGATTCTATTATGTTTGCTACCTGCACCCACCCTCCCTCTAGGAGTGTATTAGTTTCCTAGGGCTGCTGTAACAAAATACCACAAATGGTTGGCTTGAAACAACAGAAATTCATTGTCTCACCGTTCTGAAACTAGAAGTCCAAATTCAGAGCAACGACAGGTCCATGCTGTCTGCTCTTGGGGAAAAGCTTCCATGTCTCTTCTAGCTTCTGGTAGCCCCAGATGTTTCTTACCTAGGCTTGTAGATGCAGCTGCACTTGGCTTTCTTCCCTTGTGTGTCTCTTGTCTTTTATAAAGACATCCCTCTTCCTGGATTAAGACTCACTCTACTCTGGTATGACCTCATATTAATTTAAATGATAACATCTTCAAAGACCCTATGATAGTTAAGGTTGTGTGTCAACTTGGCTGGACCACGATTCTGGGTGGTTGAATCAGTTAAACCACTGTGGTTGTTCCTATGATGAGATTGGATGTGTATGCTTTGAGCAGCCAATCAGTTGAAAGGGAGTTTCCTTGGGGATGTGGCCTGCTTCCAAT
>NW_006921589.1:3840283-3853375 GCF_000298275.1 Orycteropus afer afer
GGTTACCAAAATAAAACCCACAGCCATTGAGTAGATTCCGACTCATAGATGGACCCCTTAGGACAGAGTAGAACTGCCCCATAGGGTTTCCAAGGCTGTAAATCTTTACAGAAGCAGATTGTCTCATCTTTCTCCCACAGGGCAGCTGGTAGCTTTGAATCGTCAACCATTTGTTTAGCAGCCCAATGCTTTAACCACTGCACCACCAGAGCTTCTTTAAAAAAACCTTGTAAGAACCAAACTCACTGCCATCATGTCGTATCCGACTCATAGTGACGCCTCCTTGGGTTTTTGAGGGAAAATGGGGATTTTTGTCTCTTTTATCTACATGTACATCATCCTTACCTGGAACAGTGACTGTTCTGAAGTAGGGGCCACTAAATAGTCACTGAATGAATGAAGACTAAATGATGTGGTGTTGTTAGTTGCCATTGAGTTGATTCTGACTCATGCTGACTCCATGTACGCAGAGTAGAACTGATCCATAGAGTTTTCAATGCTGTTGTCTTTGGAAGCAGATCTCCAGGCCTGCCTCTGGGTAGGTTCTAACCACCAACCTTTCCACTAGTGGTAGTCAAGTGCTTGTAAAAATGGCCTGGGGACCGCATCTGATCTCTTCTAAGTTTACAGGAGGGGAGAAGGATCAAGATCAACAATCCAAGGCTGATTCCTACTAGACAATGGTCAAACTTGCCTCCACCTTTTTTTTTTTTTTTAACCAATTCTTTTAATTCCAACCTTTTCACCCCTCTGACCCTCTTACCAATCCTGACACCAACCATCCCTCCCATAGCACTCTCTACTTCTCTGCTGGGTTTGTGAATCTGTTGCAATGGCCACATAGAACTACAGACAGTACTCATGACAATGGCTTTTATTAGGGAAGTAACAGGTTATAATTTAGGATCAGGAATGCTCAGTCAGGGTATAGTTCTTTGATCAGGACAGCCTTCTCTCAGCTACGTCTGAAGGCAGATTTCTCTTCCTGGCCCTTGACCCCTTAGCCCGGCCTCTGCCCCACTCAAGTCAGTGTTGACTAAAGCTCTTTTGGCTCTGCCAATAAATGCCTACAAGCACTCCATTACTCCAGTGAGCCTCAGCTTAAAGGCACCCAGGTTTCTCACTCTGTGGGCCGAGGAGTCCACAGCTCTGTATTGTGTTGCTCTCTTGTTTCTGTTGTCTCTGCTGCCTCCATTCCTTCACTGATGATTTTTGCCACATTTTACTGTCTGATATCACTGCTCTCTGTCTCCTGCATCAAGGAGATTCAGTGTAGGAACCTTGGGTTCAAAGGACTCGCTCCACTCCTGGCTCTTCTTTCTTGGCAGTAGTGAAATGGTAACCTCTGCGGTGGGTCATTTTAAACCTAGTGGGATGGCAAAACTGACCCAGCCCCACATTAATGTTTTATAGACCTTATTTACATTATTAGCAAGCCATCCATTCCCCTTGGTGAGTCACAAATTCCTCACATTTGCATAGTCCCTCCCAATCCTTATGAATCAGAACTGACCCCACGGCACCTAATAAGGACCCAGTCATTTGGTGGGTGGTGGAGAGCCTATGGATAGCAGGACCCTGTTAAGTAATTCACTGCACTGCAGGGTTTTAGGGTTAAAAAGAAGCAAATGCAATTACAGGTATTTTGAAAGGGAATAGAAATTCTTAATCTTGAATTTTCTGAAGAATAGGAAGTTTTTGGACCATTCCAACCAAAGATTTTACAGGTTCACAGCAAAGAGCTGTTCACACCATCATGTTGCCTCCTTGCTGTGGATTTAGTTTCAAGCAGCCATCCAGCCAGCCTGTGCACAAAGCCGTGCATATCAAATGAAAAAGCAAACGACAGTATATGGAATAGAAAGTGTATTTTTCCTAATTTGACATATTATATGTATTAGATGATTTCTCAACATGGTGATGCTTGAAGTTCAGTAAACTAGAAATTGTTTCTGTGGCAATTGTAATGTTCAATTAGTTTGTAAGCTGTTCTGTTATTATCATTTAGGCACAACATATATTTATATAGTTACCCAAAACCCTCAAGAGAATTTTACAAAGTGTTATTCTGTCTTCAAGATTTAAGTGTGTATCATGGATCTGTGCAGTTCCATTTCATGCTTTATTTACTTTGAGATTTTTCGGTATTTCCTTATGGGAACTACTGCAAATCCTCCACCCATGACCTTTGAATTTGTTTGGCTCATTTCACCTGATATTTTTGTGTAGTCTACAGAGGAAGGGCTGCATTTAGATTATCTTATTTTTTTTAAAAAAAATTATTATTTTCTCAGTATTAAGTTCTAAATTTGCATTTTAGGTAATTTGGAAATTATAGAAGGTAAAAATGTGAAGAACTCTCATGGTAATAATATAACCAGTGTTCTATTTTCCAGAGATAACCAGGGTTCACATTTTGTATTTTCTTGCTGTTTTTTTTCTATGACTATTTCTTTATTAAAATTAAAAACAAAGTATATGTAAAATACCTTACCCTGACTTTTAAAATTTAACATAAGCATAAGCAATTTAACGTAACGTACTTACCTCAGTAAGTCGTATGGTTGTTGTTGTTAGGTGCCGTAGAGTCATTTCCAACTCATAGTGACCCCATGCACAGCAGAATGAAACACCGCCCAATCTCGCACCAGCTGCATGAACCTTGCTATACTTGAGCCCATCGTCACAGCCACCGTGTCAATCCATCTCCTTGAAGGCCTTCCCCTCTTTCGTCGACCCTCCACCTTACCAAGCATGACATCCTTCTCCAGGGAATGGTCCCTTCTGACAACATGACCAAAGAAGGTGAGACAAAATCTGGTCATTAGTCGTATTAGGAAGTAGCTTTTCAAATGATAGTGTCATGATGATTTATTTTTGTGGTGCAAATGGTTAGGCACTGGGCTACTAACTGAAAAGTTGGTGGTTCAAACTCACCTGGAGGCACTCGGAAGACAGGCCTGCTGATCTGCTTCTGAAAGGTCCCAGCCTTGGAAACACTGTGGAGCACACTTCTGCTCTGTACACATGGGATGCCATGAGGTGGAACTGACTCAGTGGTAACTAACAACGTCTGCTTGGAGGGTCGTCAATTTATGTTACTATTAGCCTAGTAGGAATTTAGGCTTTTCCCACTTTTACAAATTTACAGTGTGATCAATCTCTGTCCACAAGGTTTGTCAGAGTTTCTAAATATTTACTTAGAATACTTTCCTAGAAGAAGAATTACTAAGTCCAAAGGCGTTAATGTTTTTAAAGCTCTTGAGAAAATATGACCCAGTGGTAACATCCCCATGTCTGTCACTTTATTTCAGAGCTGCTTTGGCATTTCTGTTTACCTGGAACTGAAATTGGTAAGAACCAGGCCCATTTTGGATCCCTTCCAAGAGATTTGTTACTAAGGTACCAACATGGCATCACTCTGGGGTGGTCTTGCATAAAAACATGATCTCAAAGCATGAGTGCCCACAGACAGCATTGGACTGAGTCTCCCGCACATTTACTTCCCCATTATTCAAAGGAGAAATGTTAGTATCCATGGCTGGTTTCCTGAGCTTTAAATTGGAGAGAAAAGTGGAGGAGTTGACTTAGTTTAAATTGCCAGTGTTCCTTTGCATCAGTGAGAAGTTAGGAATTTTGAGTAGATACCTGCATTTCAGCCTCCCATGGTGCCTGAAGAATTTAGGGCATGATTAAAAGAGATGAAAGGAAGCAATATCAAAAGACCTAGAATATCCAGTGTGTTGAGTCTGAAAACAGGATTTCAAGCTTTGTGAAGTCCACCAACTCATTCACAGCTGCATATCCTGTCAAATTTGGGCCACTGTGGAAACATCTTTGGAAGGTATATTTGACATTTAAGATACATTTTTTTCCTTGTCTTGAAAGCAAGTGAACAATTTCAATTACAATAGGCTGAGAATTTTTCTGATAATAGTCATTTTGGCTCTTACTGAGGTAAGAAATGAGTATTCCGAGTCAAAGGAGTAATTTTGGCCCTTGCATCTGTGTCTTAAGTGTTTAAATTAAAAATTGTGTTGACCGAACACAGTGAAGATTTTTCCACAGGTTTGACTGTGATAGAATACAGTGCTTTAATAACAAGTAAACAATGCCCTTGTGTGTGAGTGTGTATGTAATGGAGAGAGAGGGTACACGTGCAATGTAGAATTGTATATGTTGTAGATAATGGAAACCAGTGTATCCACATAGGTTGGAAGTTTCTGCTTAGACCTCTTAAGAGCCTATGTGTTGATGGCTGAGGAGTCCTAGTCACTCCAGAACAATAAAGGTTGTTCTTATCTTCAAATAGTTCCAAATCAAACCAAACCAAACTCACTGCCGTCGAGTTGGATCCAACTCATAGCGATCCCTCCTTGGGTTAACCAGCATTCTGGTTAGAGGTCAAATGCCTTAGGCACTATGCCACCAGAGCTCCCTCAAACAGTTCCAGTGGAGTTAAATTCCTTTTATATTGTACAGGCAGATCCCAGGTTATGAATGATATCCATTCCTGTGGCTTTAAGTCTTTTAAGTGTAATTCACAGGTGAGTTGGAACAGGTACATACAGTTCTTATTTAGCTTTACTTTAGCCTTTAGGCTTGAAGCCTTTTCAATGGTTTAAAAGCTGCACATGCAGCAAGGGAAGGTAATTGTGATGAAGAATTTGTTGTGAGTAGGGGTTGGTTCAGTCACTTTAAAGTGAAGGCCAACTCACATAACATCAAAGGGCAAGTATGTGTGAGGGAGCTCTGGTGGCCTAATGCCTAAAGCATTTGACTGCTAACCAGAAGGCTGGCAGTTCAAAAGGGTGGCGGTTCAAACCCACCAGCCACTCCTTGGAAGGAAGATTGGGCAATCTACTTCCATAGTGCTAAAAGGGCAAGGAGGCCACATCTTCCAACCTCCTCTAACCCTACAAGAGGAAGGCAGGATTACCAGCAGTAACCCAAGGCCTATTCCTACAAGGCCAGACATGCTGCCTCCCTCTAGCCCTTTCACCAACCGTTCCTCCCAAAGCACCCACTACCTCTTTCCTGGGTTCGATAATTCACTGCAGTGGCCACACAGAGCTCACAGATTATGGAGTTTATTAGGGAAGCACCACAGGCTACAATTCAAGTTCAGGAAAAATGCTCAGTCTCTCTCCCAGCCCACCGTCTCTTAGTCAAGTCTCTCACAGTCTCTCCCCCAGCAGTGCATGTCCCTCAGTGTCTTACTCAGCAATGCATGTCTCTTGAGTCTCTTTCCCAGCAGCACGTGTCTCTCAGGAGCGCCTGTCTCTTTCAGCAGCATGTCTTCCTCAACCAGCAGTCAGAGACAGTTCTGCCTCTAGGAGGCCTTTTGAGCCTGGCAGAATGGCCAAACTAGCCAATCATAGCATCAGAACTCTAAGCACCTGAGAGAGAGCGGGACCCTCCCAGAACATTGTTTTGTGCCACTCCCAACAGAAATACCCCAGGTGGACAACTTTAGCAACCAGGAGCTCCTAACAGTTGCGCACAGCAAATTCCACCATGGAGTTTACAAAGACTTATGGCTAGAAAAGCCATACCAGGTAATTTACCACACCGCACTTAGAGATACCACCTTAGAAACCCAAGGAGGGGTCACTATGAGTCTAATTGACTCAGTGGCAGTGAGTTTTTTTTTTTGTTTGTTTTGTTTGTTTTTATGAGTTGTTTGTAAGTTGGGCATTTGTAAGCTGGAAACTGCCTGTATTTCCTTTTGGTCATTAATTTACATACCTAGCAGAGATACAAATCAGTGTGTCTGAGTCATGCTTTCCTTTGAAGGCATGCTAAGGTGTTACTTAATTATTAGGCAAATGGACATTTATTTCCAAGAGTTTTTTTCTTTCTTTCCTTAAAGCATGATTATTGACACTATGGTTAAGCTATTTATAGGACTCTTCTCAAGCAGTTTTCTGAATATATATATATATATATATATGTAAATACGAATGGATAGAGATGGTCCAGTGGGGATCACTCATTAACTGACCTTTTGGTAAGAATGTGGTACTCATGAGGGCATGATCAAGGATTTGACTCCTCAGACCAGAACAACAATTCCACTGGTACCAAATAGGTAATTCTGCTCTACTATCTCATCAGCTATCAGAACTGGAGGCTATTTCTATTGGGCAATATATTCTATGGGCAATATATTGAATGATGCAGGAAACATCAAAAGAAGATGGAAGGAATACACAGAGTCACTGTACCAAAAAGAACTGGTTGATGTTCATCCATTTCAGGAGGTGGCATATGATCAAGAACCAATGGTATTGAAGGAAGAAATTGAAGCTGATGAATTGGGTAAAAAACAAAGCTCCTTAGAAATGATGGGATACCCATTGAGATGTTTCAGCAAATGGATGCTGTGCTGGAGGCACTCACTGAGTTATGCCAAGAGATTAGGAAGACAGCTACCTGGCCAACTGACTGGAAGAGATCCATATACAAATAATCAACCATTCCAAAGAAAGGTGATCCCACAGAATGTGGAAGTTATTGAACAATATCATTAATATCACAATCAAGTAAAATCTTGCTGAAGATAATTCAAAAAAGGTTGCAGCAGTATATTGACAGAGAACTTCCAGAAATGCAAGCTGGATTCAGAAAAGGATATGGAACAAGGGATATCATTGCTGATGTCAGCTGGATCTTGGCTCAAAACAAAGAATACCAGAAATATGTTTACTTGTGTTTTACTGACTATGCAAAAGCATTTGACTGTGTGGTTCATAACAAATTATGGATAACATTGAGAAGAATGGGAATTCCAGAACACTTCATTGTATTCATGAAGAACCCGTACATTGGAACAAAACGAGGGGACACTGCATGGTTTAAAATCAGGAAAGGAGTGTGTCAGGGTTGCATCCTTTCACCATACCTATTCAAACTGTATGCTGAGAAAATAATCCAAGGAGCTGGACTATATGAAGAAGACTGTGCCATCTTCTTGGATTGGAGGAAGACTCATTAACAACCTGCAATATGCAGATGACACAACTTTGCTTGCTAAAAGTTAAGTCGACCTGAAGCGCTTACTGATGAAGATTGAAGACTGCAGTCTGCAGTATGGATTACACCTCAATACAAAGAAAACAAAAATCCTCACAACTGGACCAATAAGCAGCATCATGATAAATGGAGAAAAGATTCAAGTTGTCAAAGACTTCATATTACTTGGTTCTACAACAACAGCAATGGAAGCAGCAGTCAAGACACCAGAAGACGTATTGCATCGGGCAAATCTGCTGCACAAGACCTCTTTCAAGTGCTGAAGAGCAAAGAGATCTCTTCCAAGAATAAGGTGCACCTAACCCAAGCCATGGTATTTTCAACTGCCTCCTATGCATGTGAGAGTTGGACAATGAATAAGGAATACCTAAGAAGAGTCAATTTTGAGTTGTGGTGTTGGTGAAGAATACTGAAAGTACTGTGGACTACTAAAAGAACTAACAAATCTGTCCTGGAAGAAGTGCAGCTGTAATGCTTCTTGAAAGTGAGAATGACCAGACTTCGTCTGACCTACTTTGATCATGTTGTCAGAAGAGACCAATTCCTGGAGGAGGATACTGTGCTTGGTAAAGTGGAGGGTCAATGAAAAAGAGGAAGGCCCTCAGTGAGATGGACTGACACAGTGGCTGCAACAATAGGCTAAGGTATAGCAAGGGTCATGGGGCTGGCACAGGACTGGGCAGTGTTTTGTTCTGCTGGCAGTCTGTGTACAGGGTTGCTATGAGTTGGAGATGACGTGACGGCAGCTAACAACAACAACAACATTCCTACTGGAGCAGCTAAGTCAATGGGAGAAGATGATTCAGCTCAAGCTTACTGCCACCTCTGGCTTCCCTCATAGTGTCCTAGAGTATGATGGCTGCCTTCAGAGTTAACAGAGAGTTTAAAATATGCTTCATTGTTTAACCCAGGCTATATCTTGCATGAAGGAGTCCTGGTGGCACAGCAGTTAAAACATTTGGCTGTTAACCAAAAAGTCTGTGGTCCAAACCCACCAGACACTCCACAGGAGAAAGATGTGGCAGTCTGTTTCGGTAAAGATTAGAGCCTTGGAAACCCCATAGGGGCAGTTCTACTCTGTCCTATATGGTCACTACCAGCCAGAATTCAACTCCATGGCAATGGCTATACCTTGCAAATGGCAGGCATCGGCTGCCAAAGTTAATAATCCAGGTGGACACAAATGACTATTGTCTGTCCTCACAGGGGAGATTACGTGCCAGGTGTCTGGAATAGGGCAGAAAGTCCCATGGTGCCAGTCTCAAACATGCTTCCGGTCCAAAATGTCTGTGGCTTTCCCTGGGCATGGCTTTCCCCCGCATCACAAACAACACTCAGTAAATATTCACTGATGAAATCCGGACCAATGAAGCCCACTCTTTCCAAACCATCCACCCCTACACCTTCTGTCCCACTCCAAACATAATCCATAAGTGGCCTGATTTATGAATAGAGTAAAGGAGCTTAACAAAGCATTTTCTGATCATTTCTTTAACACTTAAAAAATATCTCTTCTGATTTATTGGGAGAACTTACCTACTGCTTCTCCCTTCCACATTTTTTCCATCATGTTTATTATTATTGCTTAGTACTCTACTATCTGAAACTGTCATGGAGCCAGTTCAAAAAATTGCAAATAGCACTATAAAATTACATGTATTTAAAGTTGGTAACATTCACTTCCAAACAATCTTAATACACAAACGTAGTGTTCCATTTCTTTTAAGATAGAAAGATAGCTTCTGCAGGACTATTGTGATAGAAATAGATGGACATGATCAACTAGTTCAAAGGATGTCAAACAAATAGCTGTTCTTTCCCCAGTGACATCCCAAGACCTGTTTGCTTTGAGTAGAAAATGAGCACAGTAGAAACTAATCAGCTAATTGATTTCTTCTATATATTTTACTCAAGTATTTTGAAGTTATTGAAAACATCATGGATGCTGTCCATTATATATTAGGAATGCATCTCTAAAATTTAGGACATTTTCCCACCTGACCACAATACCAGTATTACACCTGACAAAAGTACTTCTTACTTTTCACCAGTTGCTGTCAAGTCAGTTGTGACGCATGGTGACTCCATGCGTGTCAGAGTAGAATTGTGCTCCACACCATTTTCAGTGGCTGATATTTTTAAGAAGAGATCACCAGATCGTTTTTCCTGAGCTGTCCCTGGGTGGACTCAAACCTCTAACCTTTTGGGTAGCAGCCAAGCTCGTTAACTGCTTGCACCACCTGGGGACTCTAGTCTAGAATAGTAGAACTATGCAGTAATATAGTTGTTAGGTGTCACTGAGTCAGCTCCAACTCATAGCAAGCCTATATATAACAGAACAACACATTGCCTGGTCCTGTGCCGTCTTCAAAATCGTAAATACGTTTGAGCCCAGCATTGCAGCCCCTGTGCAAGCCATCTTTTTGAGGGTCTCCCTCTTTTCTGCTGACTGTCTACTTTACCAAGCATGAAGTCTCCAGGGATTGGTCCCTCCTGATAAGATGTACAAAGAATGTGACCTGAAATCCCACCATCCTTGCTTCTAAGGAGCGGTCTGGTTGTACTTCTTCCAAGACAGATTTATTCATTCTTCTGGCAGTCCATGGTGTATTCTCTATCCTGCACCAACACCGTAATTCAAATGTGTCAATTCTTTGGACTTTCTTTTTCATTGTCCAGATTTCACATGCAGATGAGGTGATTGAAAATACCATGGCTTGAGTCAGGCACACCTTAGTCATCAAAGTGATGTCTTTGTTTTTTTTTTGTTGTTGTTGAGTGCAGTTGAGTTGATTCTTGCCGCATCTGGCAAAACCGCACAGGTCACAAAACGAAGTGACATGATAGGATTAATGTTCTTTTTAAAAGGAATGGGGACCCAGGCGGACACCCTGCATATTCTGCGAGAGCGACCCCTGATGCCTTTGTTCTGCTTTATTTATATGCTTATATATGATTACATCATTTTCCTTGGAATCCATACAATCAGCTTATTCTCTACAAAGTTAAAGTTTTACTCCTTTACGTGCTCAAGGACAACAGGTGGTCATCAAAACAATCACAAAAGCCTCCTTCAGGAATAAGGAGTGTAGAACAATAAATGTTTACTAGGGCACAGTGACCCAAAGTATGAAACATCCCAATAAAATAAAAACATGGACTCCTGGAATAGCATCTACTTTTAATACTTGATGTTTTGCCAAGTAAGCATTTAATGGTGAGAGAGGCCTTGCCTTCTCCTGTCGCTGTTGGACACGTGCCTTGCACTCATGTCCTTTGATGATTTCTCTCTTGGTCTCCAACAGAGTCTGACTCAGTGACCTCATGTGCTGCACAGGGTCTCCTTGGCTATAATTTTTACTAAAGCAGATTGCCAGGTCTTTCTGCTGTGGAGCTGTTGGGTGGGTTCAAACTGCCAACCTATTGCCTAAAGGCTGAGGGTTTAAAAGGCTGAGGGTTTAATCGTAGCACCACCAGAGCTCCATACATACAAACGTGTGTATAAACATACGTACAGACATATATACACACACACATACATATACATATACACATGTTGTGTTATCTGCACATTATGAGTTGTTAATGATTCTTCCTCCAATCCTGATGCTGTGTTCTTCTTCATGTATTCTAGCTTCTCAGATTGTTTGCTAAGCATACAGGTTGAATCAATACAGTAAAAGAATACAACCCTTCCTGATTTTAAAACATGCAGATGACACAACCTTGCTGCTGAAAGTCAAGATGACTTTGAAGCACTTACTGATGAAGATCAAAGACTACAGTCTTTAGTATGAATTACACCTCAAATAAAGAAAATGAAAATTCTCACAACTAGACCAATAGGCAACATCACAATAAATGGAGAAAAGATTGAGGTTGTCAGTAATTTCATTTTACTTGGATTCACAATCAACAACCATGGATAGAGCAGTTAAAGAATCAGATGTCATATCGCACTGGGCAAATCTGCTGCAAGGGACTTCTTTAAAGTGTTAAAGAGCGAAGATGTCGATTTGATTACTGAGGTATGCCTAACTCAAGCCATGGTTTTTCAGTCACCTCATATGTATGTGAAATATGGACAATGAATAAGGAAGACCAAAGAAGAGTTGATGCCTTTGAATTGTGGTGTTGGCAAAGAATATTGAAAATACCATGGACTGCCAGAAGAACAAAAAATGTGTCCTGGAAGAAGTGCAGCCAAAATGCTCCTTAGACGTGAGAATGGCCAGACTTTGTCTGACCTACTTTGGTCATTTTGTCAGAAGGGACCATTCCCTGGAGAAGAATAAGATCATGCTTGGTGAAGTAGAGGGTCAGTGTAAAAAGGGAAGACCCTCAATGAGATGGGTTGACACAGTGGCTGCAATGACGGGCTCACGCACAGCAAGGACTATGAGGATGGTGCAGGACCAGGCAGGGTTTCATGCTGTTGAACAGAGGGTTGCTATGGGTCAGAGCCAACCTGATGGCACCTACCAACAACAACAACAACAAATTTAGCAAATATATATATTTAGTATTTAAAGTATATATATATTTATTTAAATTATATATTAAAAATATATATTAAATATGTATTCGCTTTTTCCCATATTTTTCCCATTGTCCCTAAATATCATTTAGAGTTGATTTATTTGAGCCAGGACCCATCCAGTCAAGGTCCACAGACTGCATTTGGTTGTTATGTCCCTGAAGTATCTTTTTAATCTAAAACAGCCCCGACCCACTACCTCATGGACTTGATGACAAATCTAGTCAACTGTTGTGTGACATTTGGTCTTATTGTCTCAATTGCTAAACAAGAAGGTGGCCATAGTGGGCAAGATTGTCTTGCCAAGTTTATGGAAACAAGGTGTCTTCCTTCCATGATGAGTATGTTTTAAAATCTGGGGTTTACTGAATCCAACTTCAAAAACCAAGCAACACCAAGCCAAACCCCTGACTCTGACCTGAATACGACTGCACATGTAGCAGTTCTATGACACAGTCCCTGTGATTTTAGTTCATGCACCTCAGAGTTGGTGGCTGCTTTTCACTGACTTGGTGCCCAGTCCTTTTGAATGGCCACTGACATTTCTTTCCACTTCTCCTTGAGCCTCCATTTCATTATCACAAAGGCAACAATTTACTCATGTGGGTTCCTAATGGCAGGTATGCAAACCCCTACCAGCTCTATAAAGCCCTCCTTCGTAAGGAGAATAAAACCAAAAACCAAACTCACTGCCATCAAGTCAGATCTGACTCAGAGCAACCCCTCCTTGGGTTTCTGAGGCAGTAGCACTACGGAAGTAGATTGCCCCATCTTCCTTCCAAGGAGTGGCTGGTGGGTTTGAACCATCAGCCTTGTGGTTAGCAGTCAAATGCCTTAGGCACTACGCCACCAGAGCTCCTGGTAAGGAGAATATGCTATGTAAAAATGTTTACTGAGTTTCCCTATCACTTGGTTGTATCTGACCTTCATCTTTGTCTTCTCTCATATGGGGAAGAAAGCCCCTATGATAAATGGGGAAGAATAAACAAATCTTGGAAGAAGTATAGTCACTGTGCTCCTTAGAAGAGAGGATGGTGAGACTTCGTTGTTTGTTCTTTAGACATGTTGTCAGGAGAGATGAGTTCCTGGAGAAAGACATTATTCTCAGCAAAGTACGAGGTCAACTAGAAAGAGGGAGACCTTCAATCAGACGGATTGACACAGTGGCTGCACAGTAGGTTCAAACATAGCATCAGTTGTGAGGGTGGCATTTTGTTCTGCTGCACATAGAGTCCCTGTGAGTCAGAGCCAGCTTGATAGCACCTAACAGCAGCAACTACTATTTCCTCCAGGAGTCTTAAATCTTACAATATGCGTATACCAGGGTTGTGGGAAAAGGGTTTCCCATTCGTAATGAAAGGATATTACCATTAAAAAAATATGACTCCTATATGAAGTATTAGAAAATAGTACCCATTAGTTAAGGAGCTCTGGTAGCATAGTGCCTAAGGCACTTGACTGCTAACCAGAAGGTTGGCGGTTCAAACCCACCAGCCACTCCTTGGAAGGAAGGTTGGGCA
>NW_006921589.1:3853475-3862550 GCF_000298275.1 Orycteropus afer afer
GGGCCGACTGGACGGCAAATAACAACAACAACAACAACAACACCCATCAGTTAGCTAGTATGGGTTAGGTGTTGTTGTTTCTTACACCTGGGAACCCAAGTGATTAGGTCGGGCCATACTAAATGGGTGATAAGCTGAAGCACCCCACATATCCTCTGGCCCTTCAAATTCTCGGTCTAAAAAGTGAGGAGGTTGGACTAGGCTGTTAAGGTCCCATCAGCTTTTGATCTCAATGACTTCATCATGTTAATAGCAGCTACAATTTTCCCGTTTTATTACCTCTTCCCTCCTCCCATTGGTACCTTCTATAATGGGTTGGGAGCTATGAGTCAAAATGTCTCTGTTCTTAATCGCAATGTCTTTGCTGAGCAAGTCATTTCATGTCTAGGTTAATGTGCTTCAGGTTTTCCATGTACAGAAACGACTCACCTTTTTAATTAGGTCCAGTGAATACAAATAAATTTATGTTAAACCATGTGTTATCATTGGGTTGCCTAGAACTGTTTGGATTAAAAAAACCATGGAGGAAGCAAATCTGCTCGTACTAAATAGAATAAAAAGTCACCCATCAGTTTGTTGTACTGTGGTGGCTTGTGTATTGCTACGATGTTAAAGGCTATGCCACCAGTGTTTCAGGTACCAGCAGGGTCACCCATGGTGGACAGGGCTTAGCAGAGAGCTTCCAGACTAAGGCAAACTGAGCTAAGGCCTGGTGATCTATTTGTGAAAATTAGCCCATGTAAACTTCAGGGGCCACAACAGAACATTTCCGACTCACTTGCTTTGCACATGTCATCAAGAGGGGTCAGTTGCTAGAGGAGGACATCACGTTTAGTGAAGAAGAGGTCCAATGAGGGCCAAGGAAAGCCTTGGATTGATGGCTGGTACAATAGCTGTGATGAAGGACTCAGGGGTATTGGTGATTGTGAGGACAATGCAGGAACGGGATAGCATTGTGTCACATTCACCCTGATGGCAGCTCTCTCTCTAAATCAAATAGCTGAAAATGCTGCACACACATGGCCTACACACACACACACACACACACACAAAGGCAGTATCGAGCATCAACCCTGTGCCAGGCACATGCAGGTACATTCTCTCACTCATCTCCATGGCAACCAAGGAAGGAGTGGGACCATTCCATTTTGGGAATGAGCAAAGCATCTTGCCTAAGATTAGTGCCTAACACATTTGACTGCTAACCAGAAGGCTGGCAGTTCAAACCCACCAGCCACTCCTCAGGAGGAAAGTTGGGCAATCTAATTCCAGAGAGATACCGCCTGGGAAACCCAAGGAGAGGTGGCTATGAGTCGGGTTCGACTCAACCACAGTGAGTTTTCATTTCAGTGTGTCACAGAGCCAGCCAGGATTTGCTCAGGCAAATTCTCTTCCCTGTGGTGGGACTTAGCTTTTTAGATTGTATATGTTGTTGTTGTTGTTGTTATGTGCCGTTGAGTCGGACTCGACTCATAACGACCCCTCCTTGAGTTTCCGAGGCAGTATCAATACAAAAGTAGATTGCCCCATCTTCCTTCTGAGTGGTGGCTGGTGGGTTTGAACTGCCAGCCTTCTGGTTAGCAGTCAAGTGCCTTAGGCACTAGGCTACCAGAGCTCCTAGATTGTATATAGTTAAACAATATTATTGTTTGTAGTTAGACTGTGTATAAATTCAGGAGCTGTTCTCACCTTGTTCATGTGTGACACTACAGAATAGATGTTGTTGTTGTTGTTGTTTGCCATCGAGTCAGCCCCGACTCATAGCAACCCCTCCTTGGGTTTCCGAGGCAGTATCACTATAGAAGTAGGAATGCCCAACCTTCCTTCCGAGGAGTGGCTGGTGGGTTTGAACCACCAGCCTTCTGGTTAGCAGTCAAGTGCCTTAGCCACTATGCTACCAGAGCTCCTACAGAATAGATAGCACAGATCAATTTAGAAATTTGAATGATTCATATTTAGAGAAAAGTTCAGCAACCAGATGTTTGTACCACGCAGCCAGAGAACCTGCAACTTCAATCTGTGCCTTCTAAAACAGAGCCCCAGGTGATTCTTCCGTTATAATGTAGATTGTGATTCAGTGTATCTAGGGTGGAAATGCAAATTCTCAGCAAGGGGTAGAACCAGAATGAACTAGTTGCAAGCCCTGTTCTAAAAGCTCTTCTATGAAGCTGAATAGACCCAAATTCCTGCTTTGTCTGTTAAAAATGGGTTGGTTATTCATGCGTAAGGCTCTCTCTCCCTCTCTTCTAATTTTGCTGTTTGATCGGCACAGCCGTGGCCTTTTGCAGGAGCTGATAATAAACATGGAGTGGGAATCGAGGCCCATTAGGCTGGGAGAACAGCTGACAGAGCACAGCAAAGCCCCGAGGTCTGCAGGACCGCGGCGAGTCCAGGCATGCCGGCTTCGGTCTGATTGACTCCTCCGTCGGCTGTATTCTGAGCAAGCTTTCAAGGTTGGCACTGGGAGCGGCGCTTCTTGCCATGAGAATATCCGTCTATAATCCACGTGGGAATTGAAGCCAGACTTTCATGGCGCTTCGTCTTGGGCAGAATTTGAGGTGTGGTATTATATTAGGTGACCAATTCTAGCTTATTTGGAAAGGTGCATATTATATGCGAGTGAAATTTAAAGATTGTTGATGGTGCAAAGGCTGTTGGCATCATCCTTAGCAATTTATGGACGCATCTCTTCATGAAGATAAGGGCTCATGCTGGAGCGGGATTTGTCTAAAGGAAAGTTGAGAGGTTATAAGAACGTGTGTGACCCCTTTTGCAAACCCTTGCAGGCTTATGGTTTCTGTTGTTTTTGTTTTCTTTTGGGACGTATCTTAAACTTCTGATGGGGGATGATTACTATTGCATAAGAAATATAGTTGACCTAGAGCCCAAATTGTAGACAAATGCTTAATATTTTTCTATCAGGGAAATTGCAATCATATGCATGTATCAAGTAGAAAATCCTCCATACATGTTCAGCTAACAGTTTACTGTAACAAACGTGTATGGCGTGCCAACCAAATACCAGGTGTTGTGCCAGTGCTAGCAGTGCCAGGTGGAGAGATGTGACCTCAGCCCTTCCAGTGTGCCCAGCCATTTCCTCCATTCAATTAGCCTCAGATCCTCTGCTTGAAAAAAATTATTGAAATACATGTGTGTATGCATACACACACACACACACACATACATATAGAGAGCGGTCCCTCCCCCCCATTAATGTAACACAAAACAAAAATCCCAAATAATTAAATGTTGTTTTAAAAATTATTATTCTCTGTTTTGGCTTTATATATCCAGATGTCATATGATTAAAAACTTTTATACTCCCATTTTTTTTTCTCTCTCTTCCTCAGTTTTCTCATCTGTAAAATGGAATAATGAAATGATAGAACCTGAGGTTGTTGTGAGGGTTAAATTAATTAGTGCATGTCAATGCTTAAAAAATTGCCAGGCATAAAATATGTACTTGATAAATGTCAGCAATTCTTGTCATCTGTTCAGTGATTGTCTGAAATTGCCTCTTCCCTGGGTGGCCAGGAGGATTCTCACATTTTCCTGGAGGCCAACACATCAGACACTGTGATCTCTTCACCCCATTCCCACCACACCCCAGCCCAACCTGCTCTTGGTGCATTACTTTCTATTTCTCTTAAGCCAGACCTCCCATCTATTATGCTCCCTGCTGCCACAGGGCCTTTGCACAGACATTCTCCTCTTGGAATGTCCTTCCTTTCCTTTTTCCCACTTGACTCCTGCTCCTCTTCAGATCTCAGCTCAATCTTCCTTCTGCTGAGTTGGCTGTCTGACCTGACTGAATGGGTTAAATCTTATGCACCATTTGTTTGTAACATTTAGCACAGGTACTGTTTTACATGTAATTGTGAGATTATTTGATTAATGAGGCAGTGGTTTTGTAATTCCCCTAGAATATAAGCTGCACGGGAACCAGGGTACCGTCAATTTTTGATCATCATACTATCTCCAGCACCTGACTGAGTACCTGAAAGACTTAATTATTGCTAGTTGCCACTGAGTTCTGACTCACACAGACCTTATGTACATAGCAAAACAAAACATTACGCAGTCCTACAGTCAACCTTGGGAGATCAGAAGGGCCGCATCTGCAGAGAAGAAAACTAGGCAGGCGGGAATGCCTAGGTTCAGGAGGACACTGAGAAAGGTGACAACAGGGAAGAAGTGGGAAGAGTTGTTACACTGTGGGGATTGTGATCAATGCCAAGAAACAAAATGTGTATGAACTGTTGAATGTAAAATGAATCTACTTCATAACATTTCATCCAAATCACAATAAAAAGGTTTTCAAAAAATAAGTTACCCAATCTCGTGCCATCTCATGATTGCTGGTATTGTTTGAGTCCACTGTTGAAGACACTCTGTCGATCCATCTCATTAAAGGTTTCTCTTATTTTTGCTGACCTTTTTAGGTGCTTAACATCTTAAAAAAAATGGGTTAGGTCAAGGAAAGGCTTATATATGGAAGGAAACTTTCTTTGTTGGTTACCAGGGGTGGGAGGAGATGGGAGAGAACACTGCAAAAATTAAAATAGAATAAAATAAAAATGGTACAACCAGACAGAATGAAGGCTAATGACGATACATTGTGAAAGATGTAATCAGTATCACCGAATACTTTGTGTACAAATTGTTAAATGGGAACCTAATTTGCTGTGCAAACGTTCACCTTTGCCACAATACAAAATTATATATATATATTTTATATATATTATACATATATAAAAGATCTAAATAGAAGATTTCAGAGTGGCTCAAAGAGACAAAATAAATAAAATTTAAAAAATGATCTCATCTATTTTACCCTTTCCTGCCACCTCCTTTCCCACAAAATTCACACTTTCTTTGTTCATTGATTCTCATTGAAATTATATTTTTTGAGGTAGAAATGGACTTTATTGTTAAATATGCTTTTTGCCAACTGCTGAATTTCTATATTCTCTTTTCCAGTTGGAAAATAGTAGATTTTTTTTTTTTTTTTTTTTTTTACCATTTATTACCTCACAAACTCCTCAGACCTTAAAACAAAACACTTCATGAAGAATTCGACTAATGAGCACCTATTTTTTCAAAATGGATTAGAAGGTTGTAGGGAATTGTTTCCTTCATTATTTATCTTAATTAAGAAAGTAATACATGGTATTTATAATAAATACTACCAATGCAGAAAGACATGAAGTACGAAGTGGAACTCCCTCTACACCCTGTAATCCCAGCTTCTAGGAGCATTCACTCTGGGTACACTATTGACAAGGCTTCCCTTATATCCTTCCCGCCTTCATTTCCCTTATGTCTACCAATCACACACAGCAGCACTTGGCTGTGAGTCAGTGCCACCTCACGGCAGTCCCGTGGGCGGCGGAGCGAGCTGTGCTCCGTGGAATTGTCAGCGGCCGCTGTTTTCAGAAGCACACCGTCAGACCTTTCTTCTGAGGCATCTCAGGGAGCACTTGCACCTGTAACCTCTGGGTTAGTAGCCAAGTATGTCAACCACTTGCACCATACAGGGACTCCACATGCACCCAAACCCAAACTCAAACCAAACCAAAACAGGAAACCTGTTGCCGTGGAGTCAATTCTGACTCATAGCAAGCAACCTTACAGGGCAGAGTCGAACTGACCCATGTGATTTCCAAGGCTGTGTTCTTTATGGAAGCAGACTGCCACATCTTTCTTCACCGGAGTGGCTGGTGGATTTGAACTGACGACCTTCCCATTAGCAGCAGAGCGTTTAACCACTGCACCACGAGGGCCTCTCCACATACACATACACATATGCATGTATGAAATTCTTACAGTAAAATAGAGTCATATGCTATATATGTTTTGCTCTACTTAAACTTTGTGGGGCTATCTTTCTAGGTCAGTACGTAATGGATCTACTGTATGCAAATGATTATGTAACAAGTTTGAAAAGTCCAAGAAATAAAACCGTGAGCATTCAAGTACTCACCCCCCCCAACTTAATAAATAAAAATGATGACTACATTTATCACATTTCCCCTGCCATTTCAAAACTACTACTGTTTTTGTTCGGTAATGTTGACTCTCTTAATGACTGTAGTGAGCCACTGTGTAACAGAACGAAATACCACCATCTTCACAATGTTGCCTGTGTATTAATCCATTGTTGCAGCCACTTTGTAATCCGGCTCATTGAGGGTCTTTCTCTTTTTCGCTGACCCTGTACTCCACCAAGTGTGATGTCCTTCTCCAGGCACTGGTCCCTCCTGATAACATATCCAAAGTACGTGAGTCGAAGTCTCGGCGTCTTTGCTTCTAAGGAGCATCTGGCTGCACTTCTTCCAAGACAGATTTGTTTGTTCCTCTGGCAGTATATTCAATATTCTTTGCCAATATCATAATTCAGAAGAATTAATTCATCTTCAGTCTTTCTTATTTATTGGCCAACTTTCACATGCCGAAGAGACAATTGGAAATATCTTGGCTTAAGTCAGGTGCACCTTAGTCTTCAATGTGACGTCTTTGCTTTTTAACCCTTTGAAAGAGGTCTTTTGCAGCAGATTGTCCCAATGCAATTCATCATTTGATTTATAGACAGCTGCGTTCACGGGCATTGATTGTGGATCCAAGTAAAATGAAATCCTTGTCAACTCCAATCTTTTCTCCATTTATTGTGATGTTACTTATTGGCCCAATTGCAAGGTGTTTGGTTTTTTTTTTTATGTTGAAAATGTAATCCATACTGAAGACTGTGGTCTTTGATCTTCATCAGTAAGTACTTCAAGTCCTCTTCACTTTCAGCAGGCAAAGTTGTTTCACCTGCATATCACAGGTTGTTAACGAGTCTTCCTTTAATCCTAATGCTGCATTCTTCTTCATATAATCCCTCTTCTCAGATTATTTGCTCACCCAACAGTTTGAGTAAGTATGGAGAAAGGATGCAACCTTAATACACACATTTCCTGATTTAAAACCATGCAATGGTTTATGTTCCCTTTGTTCTGTTTGAATGACTGACTCTCGGTCTATGTACATGAGCACAAATAAATGTTCTGGAATTCCCATTCTTTGCAATGCTATCCATAATTTTTTCTGATCCACACAATCAAATGCCTTTGCATAATCAATAAAACACAGGAAAACATCTTTCTAGTATTCTCTGCTCTCAGCTAAGATCCATCTGACATCAGCAATGGTATCTGTTATCACATTGTCTTCTGAATCTGGATTGAATTTCTGTCAGTTCTCTGCTAATGTAGTGCTGCCACCATTTTTGAATTATCTTCAGCATAATTTTACTTGCATGTGATATTAATGATATAATTCAATAATTTCCACATCCCACTGTATCACCTTTTGTGGGAATGGGCACAAATATGGATCTATTCCACTTGGTTGGCCAGGTAGCTGTCTTGCAAATTTCTGGGTATAGATGAGTGAGTGTTTCCAGCATTACATCTATTCATTGAAACATCTCAATTGGTATTCTGTCTATTCCTGGAGTCTTGTTTTTTGTCAATGCCCTCAGTGTAGCTTGAACTTCTTCCTTCAGTTCTTCCTTCAGTATCATAGGTTCTTGGTCGTATGTTGCCTCCTGAAATGGTTGAATGTCAACCAATTCTTTTTGTTATAGTGACTCTGTATTCCTTCCATCTTCTTTTGATGCTTCCTTTGTTGTTCAGTATCTAGCCCATAAAATCCTTCAGTATTGCAGCCTGAGGTTGAATTTTTTTCTTTAGTTCTTTCAGCTTGAGAAATGCCAAGCATTTTCTTCCCTACTGATTTTCTAACTCCACACTTTGCACATTTCATTAGAATACTTTACTTTGTCTTCTCAAGCTGTCCCTGTTCAGCTCTTTTACTTAATCATTTCTTCCATTCACTTTAGCTACTCTCCATTCAAGAGCAAGTGTTGGAGTCTCTACTGACATCCATTTTGGTCTTTTATTTTCTATCATTTGTTTATTTTTTATGACCATTTGTTTTATTTGTATGTGATGTCCTTTATATCATCCCTCCACTTGTCTGGTCTTTGGTTGTTAGTGTTCAATGTGTCAAATCTCTTCTTTGGATGGTCTCTAAATTGAAGTGGGATACAATCATGGTCATTCTTTGATTCTCCTGGACTTGTTTTAATTTTCTTCAGCTTCAACTTGAACTTGCATAGGAGCAGTTGATGGTCAGTTACACAGTCAACCGCTGGCCTTGTTCTGACTGATGATATTAAACTTCTCCATTGTTTCCTTCCATGTATGTAGTTGATCTGATTCCTGTATATTTCATCTGGCGAGGTATAGTTGCTGTTTATGTTGTTGAAAAAAAATATTTGAAAGGAATATGTTGTTGGTCTTGCAAAACCTATCATATGATCTGCAGCCCTGTTTCTGTCACCGAGGTCGTATTTTCCAACTACCAATCCTTTTTCTTTGTTTCTAGCTCTCACATTCCAGTCACCAGTAATTATCAATGCATGTCTTGATTGCATGTTCAATCAATTTCAGACTGCAGAAGTTGGTGAAAATCTTCAATTTCCTTCATATTTGGCATTAGTGGTTGATTCATAAATTTGAATGAGAGTTGCATTAACTGGTTTTCCTTGTAGGCATATATAGATATTATCCTGTCAGTGACAGAGTTGTACTTCGGATAGATCTTCAAATGTTCTTTTTGATGATGAATGTGATGCTGATTCTTCTTCAATTTGTCATTCCCAGCATAGGAGACCATATAATTTTCTGATTTAAAATGGCCAATACTAGTCCATTTCAGTTCACTAATGCCTAGCATATTGATCTTTAAGGTCTTATATTTGATGTTCATTACTTACATGTATTTCTTTAATACTTTACCACATAGTTATTTCTATAACAATAGAGGGTCTTGCATATTTCAAAATTTTACATAAACAATATTTTTCTGTGTGCATTTACTGTGCTTTTTTTTTTTTTTTTTTGGCTCAGTATCATGTTTGTGAGATTCATGCAAAATGATGTTGTTGTTGTTGTTAAGTGCCGTCGAGTCGTTTCCGACTCATAGCGACCCCATGCACAGCAGAACGAAACACTGCCCGATCCCGCGCCA
>NW_006921589.1:3864405-3879696 GCF_000298275.1 Orycteropus afer afer
GTTCTTGATATCTTCCCATAATTCATCTGGCTTTCGGTCATTGGTGTTCAATGCATCAAATCTATTCTTTAGATGATCTCTAAATTCAGGAGGGATGCAAAATGATACGAATAGCTAAAGTCATTTATGTCCTTTGACTCTGAATATTATACTGCAAGAATAGAACATAACTAATCATCCATGTTTCTGTCGATGGACATTTATTTGGTTGCCTTTTTTTTGTTTGTTTGTTATTTCAATCAATTTGGCTATAATATTCTTGAAGCTGCCTTTTGTTGTTGTTGTTGTTCATATGAGAAGGAATTAAACCAAGGAAATAATAGATGAAATGTGGGGTATTTGTATCTTCAGTCTTAATAGATATTGCCAAATCTAGTTTAAAGTTCTTTCATTAGTTTTTGACAACTGCATACTATTCCATTAAGGTAATGTATAATAATTCACCTATTTTCCTAGTTGATTTACTGGATTTTGTTTGGGAGGATAAAACAATATTAGAGATTGAATTTTTCAGGTTAGGATGAGTACAGTGGTAGAGCACTTGAGAGTTTGGAAAGCCTTTGGAGTAGACTAACTCATCTGATCCCCTCTCCTTTGGCAGAGTCAGGTCAGTGATTGTCATTGCACTTAATTGTCTTCAATGGGTTATGTCACCAAAACAGAGGGATTGAGAGTTGGGTAGCAGAGCCAAGTAAAGTGGCTAAGCCACTCACTCAGAGCTTTTTCTACTCTGACTTCTCTGTCTAATGCCACAATTTAGGGGCTGTTTCAGTGGAGAACTATAAATGGTCAGAGCATGGGAAATGACATCACAGCAGAAGACCGCAACAAAGAATTGGAAGGAAATGTGCCTTCTTTGTTTGCGTCTGTGAAAATGCAGGGCATCAGCTCACAGGCTGTTACTGGGGTGCATTGTCCTGCAGAAGGGGGAAACAGATGGCGATTGAATAGGAACCTGTGCATTGTTTGGGTTGCGCCAGGGGTGTCTTCTGGGAAACCAGGAGAGAAGCGTCCAGCTGCTAACCACATCAGCTTGGAGAAGGAGCTTGCTGGGGCCACTTCCTCTGTCTGGGTAGGAGCCCAGGGGTGGAAGTGCACAAGTCTCCATTGTCGGCCTGCTGCTGTTTGTGCCAAAACTTCGCTGAGAAGCAAGGAGCTGCTACTGCTACCCAAGAGTTTAGGCCTTTGAGGCATGCATGTGTGTGTGTGTGTATGTGAATACAGGTAAAAGTGTGTGTGTGTGTGCATACTTGTGTGCATATGAACTTGCATGCTTGTGTTTTTAAGTGCATGTGCTTGTGTGAGTGCATATGTGTGCATGTGAATGTCTGCATGCATCTGCATGAACATAGGAGTATGCGTGAATATGTATGCATGTGTGTTCATGCAGGTGTTTGAATGCATATGCACGTGAGTGAATGAGTGTGTGTGTGTGTGTGTGTGGAGAAGGGCTAGTATGTGGAAAGCAGATTCAGGGATGGCATTAGGGCAGGAGTGTCTAGGACAGGAGAAGTGCACGTTAGCCAAAGGAGCCTAGAGCATAGGACATGACCAATGTGCCCATGGGATCAATCCCTACTCCTTGTGTCTTCCTTTGCCCTTTTTATGTGCTGCCTATATGTCCTGAACTGAAACGGCTCATCTTTGCATAGCTACAGCTGCTATGCATGGTCTCTCTTAGCTGAGGTGATGGAAGCTTAGTCTAAACTCCAGGAAGCCTGGCTCTGCCACTAATTGGCTGTATGACTTTGAGAAAGTTCCTTAACCTCCATGGGAATCTTATTGGAAGAATGAAGGAGAGGCCAAGACTCATTCATTCAATACAGATCCAGTTAGTCCCTACTCCGCAGGTACTAACTGATAGGCTGCTGTCAAGATATAAAAGTGAAGCATGCTGTCATCCCTTTTTGAGTCCCTGCGTGACACAATTAATGCACTTGGCTGCTAATTGAAAAGCTGAAGGTTTGAGTCCACCCAGAGGTACTATGGAAGAAAGACCTGGAGATCTATTTCTGAAGAACCAGCCATTGGAAACCTTATGGAGCATGGTTCTACTCTGATGCACATGAGGTCACTATAAGACAACAATTTCTCAGTGTGCTTCTCTCCAGTTATTGTCTTCAGTTCCATCATACCTAGCCCATGGTTTGCAATTGAATATTATCCAAAGAATTAGAGTTAAGGTTTTTTGGGGACCAAAGAAAACAGAGGCTCGAATGGCTTTGAGATCTGCTTGGTGACAGCTGTTTCTTTTGAGTGTTTAATTGAGAAGATAGGGTAGAGTGAGTCACAAGCCTACTTGTGAAACACTGAGTAACACTGACTGCCCAAGCAGGGGCTGTCCTGAAATCCTGGTCAGCTGAGATACAGCACTCACACAGGCTGGGAAGATGCACTGCACTCCACGCTTCTCTCTGGGCTCCACTTAAGTGTTGCTTGTCCCATACCCTCACTATGTGTTCCCAGAGTCCCACTCTCTTCCTTCGTCTGTCCTCACTGTACATTCTCTTATGGAGCAGTCACATCCATTCCCATGGTTACCTAAATACCAGTGGTTCTCCAGTCCATATTCTCTGGTCTGTAGTTTTCCTCTATGGTTATGCGTTAAATGTCTATTGGACATCTCCACTCTGATATCCCACAAGCATCTAAATGTAATATCACCCTTACCCCATTACTCCCCTTCACCAGCATCCCTTATTTGATGACTGGCAGCCTCACCTAGGCACCTGTAAGTACCATCCAGGGGGACTCTTGGACCAGTCACCACAGCATTCTGCCCACATGCAATCAGTTGACAAGTCTGTCTACTGACTTTCCATATATCATGCCTGCCCATGTCTTCCTCAATGTGTTAATTCCCTTTTTCAAGTCAACCCTTGTTTGGTTATGTTCACAGTAGAACAAAATCCAAACTCATCCATGACAAGTAAGGCACTTCCTGATTAGAGTCCCTGGCTTCTCAGACTCTTACTATCCCCTTTCTGGTCCCCACCCTCCAGCAGCTTGAACCCTACACCCTTCTCTAGGTGTCTTTCCCTACCAGCATCTTCTGTCTGAAATTCATCTCCCCTCCCTACACTTAGTCACTTTACTCTGCTGGTTCATTCCTTCTCCCTTTTCACTAGTTAAAGTAACATCTCTTCCTCTTCTTCATAGCTCCTTTGGCCCTGTCATCTAGGTCCATATTGCCTCCTAGAACATCTCACAGCATCCGGGCAGTAACCTTGATCCCAGCACTGATGACATCATGTAACATGCTTCTCCAAAGTGAGGATATGGTGATTATCTAGTCTTTGGCCTGACACAGTACCTGATTCTCAACGTGTTGCAGAAATAAACATATTTTTATAGATTAAAGGGTAAAAGGTTTCTTTTTTAAGTGTTTCTTGGTGCAGGAGTTGGGGGGTGGTGTCTCAGGATTTCATTTTACTTAGATCCACAATCAACACCCATAGAAGCAGCAGTCAAGGAATCAGATGCTGTATTGCATTGGGCACATTTGCTGCAAAAGACCTCTTTAGAGTGTTAAAAGGTAAAAATATCACCTTGAGGACTAAGGTACATCCTACTCAAGCCATGTTATTTTCAGTCACCTCACATGCATGTGAAAGCTGGACAATGAATAAGGAAAACTGAAAAAAAAAATCAATGCTTTTGAATTATGGTATTGGTAAAGAGTATTGAATATACCATGGATTGCCAGAAAACAAATTGGAGAAGTACAGCCAAGATGCACCTTAGAAGTGAGGATGGTGAGGCCTTGTGACATGTCATCAGGAGGAACCAGTCCCTGGAGACGGAATCATGCCTGGAAAACAGAGGAACAGTGAAAAAGAGAAGACCTCCACAAGATGGATGGACATAGTGGCTGCAACAAGGGCTTGAGCATGGCAACGACTGTAAGGATGACGAGACTGGGCCACGTTTCATTCTGTTGTGCACAGGGTTGCTACGGGTCAGAGCTGACTCAGTGGCCCCTAACAACAACAACAGCAGCTTTCTTAGACTTCCTTGCAGTACTTGTCACCAGCTTGCTCCTGCACTTGGTCACGAGAAGATGGCTGCCATCCAGGAGCCAGGGACTGCCAGCTAAGACCTGGACAAGTCTGCCAAGGTTATCAAATATAAAGTGGAAAATCTCGTGTCATCTTTGCAGACAGTGGGAGTCAAAACTGACGGCCTCCCTGAGCATTTTTGTCTGTGCATCCAACAGAAGCAGCAGCAAAAATCAAGAGCACGTGACCACAGCTGAGAATTTGGCCATTGCAGCAGGTGGACAGGAGTGACAGAGTGGAAGCAGTTACCTGGAGGGTCAATATTTCAGCTTGTTTGTGGAGAAATAATTGCAAAGGAAGCCAGTCAGAAAGGAGATTGGTGGTACCCTACTTCTCACCCTCCCCACAATCCCTTGACACTTTGGCTGGCTTCAGATTGATGAAATTTTTTCAATCTTGACAGAAATGACAATGCTGAGAGGAAAAAAAAATACATGTTTTCAGAATGTGATGGAAGATTAAAACAACATCAAGAAGAGAAACCTTTTCCTCTATAAGGACTTAAACCATTGTCATACACAAAATACGGTGATTTAATATCTTTGTCTCAGGAGCCTAATTTTTCTCCTCTGATTTTTAGAGTTATTTCGAGAATTGCATAGACTGTTTCAAAAAACACGGCTTAGTCTAAAGTGTCAGAATACAATCAGCTTTCTAAGCGAAAGCGAAGGAGAAAGGAGAGGGGCTCATACTGAGAGATGAGAAAGTCACTCCCTCCAAATGCCAACGGTGATAGGAAATAAGGTGAGTTTAAAAGGCAAAACCAAGACAAGATAATGCGAGAGCTGTCGTGCCTTTTAGAAAAACACCGCTAATGAGTTTTGGAAAGTTTGTTGTTGTTGTTGTTATTTGCCATCAAGTTGGCCCCGACTCATAGCGACCCCTCCTTGGGTTTCCGAGACAGTATCACTACGGAAGTAGGATTGCCCAGCCTTCCTTCCGAGGAGTGGCTGGTGGGTTTGAACCGCCAGCCTTCTGGTTAGCAGTCCAGTGCCTTAGGCACTATGCTACCAGAGCTCCAACACATATTTAATTATTGAGTTCCTGATGTTAATTTAATTAAAACAATTCCTACATGTAGTGCATTTGTGTTTCCAAATTAAGAAAAGTAGACTGATGAAGCTCGAATGATTAGAATGGTAGGTTAGATTTAGAAAGTAAATCTGAACAGAAATGATTCCTTTTCATGGAAAACAGCATTCAACTTTAAATTTGGTTGTTCTACTATTAAGGAGTCGGGGCCGACTCGACGGCACATAACAACAACAACAACAACAACTATTAAGGAAGTTCACATGTATTAGATGAAAGTTAAGGTAAGCCTGGATGGTGCAGCAGTTCAGGACTTGTCTGCAAACCAAATCATTGACAGTTTGAAACCACCCAGAAGCTCAAGGGAGGAAGACTGGTGATCTGCTTCCATAAAGATTACAGCCTAGAAAACCGTACGGGGCAGTTCCACTCTGTCAGACGGGGTCGCTATGAGTTAAAGTCAACAACTATAACAACATAGTTATTAATCAAAAAAGTTTCTTTTTTAATGTTTAAAAAATAAAGCCACACTGTTCTCTGAAGTGATGATTTGCCTAGTATAAGAAGAATTATGTTTAGAAAAATATGCTTGTCCATATCTTTTTAGGAGCACGGTTACCAGAAGAGCAAGTGGTTCTAAAATGATGTTTAGGGATTATTAGAATATTATGGGCAGAATTTAGAGTTTAAAGACATTTTTGCTGAAGATTGTTCAGTTTACGATTCAACAGCCTACCACAGAACTCACCAAACTCACCGCTGTCAAGGTGGTATCAGTATAGAAGTAGATTGCCCAGTGTTCCTTCCGAGGAGTGGGTTTGAACCACCAGCCTTCTGGTTAGCCATCAAATATTTTAGGCACTACGCCACCAGAGCTCCCTCTGGTAACTCTGTGTCCTCATTTAGAGGCATCATTATTCTTAAGAGGAAAAGCCAGGTCAGGCCTTCTGGCCCAGACGGGCGGTGCAGCTCTGTGGCTCACAACAGACCGTCTTAGCTCTGGGGTTCGGATCTTCACTCAGCCGCTTTGTAGCTGTGAGACGCTGGGCAAGTTACTTAGCTTTTCTGTGCCTCAGTTTCCTCATCAGTCATTAGGGGTAATGGTCTCTTGTTGGGGGAACCCTGCTGTACCTGGTTAAGCTCTTGGCCGCTAACTGAAAACTTGGCTGTTTGAACCCACCAGCAGCTTTGTGGGACAAAAGACCTGATGAACTGCTTCTGGAAAGATTATAGTCTCGGATCCCTCTGGGGCAATTCTACTCTGCCCTGCAGGGTTGCACGGGAGGGAATTGACTTCAGGCACTCAGTAACAAGAAGTCTATTTCATTGCTTTACTGGAGGATTAAATCATATAAAGTTTCAGAACACTTTCTGCCTTATGCGTTGTAGATTCTCAATAAACAGAAAAAATGAAACTCACTGCCATTGAGTTGATTGTGACTTATAGTGACCCTCATTGGGCTTCCAAGGCTGTGATGGAAGTGGACTGCCTCATCTTTCTTCCACAGAGCAGCTCATGGGTTCAAACCATTGACCTTTTGGTAAGCAGCGAAATACCTTAACCACTATACTACCAGAGCTCTTTTAGATATTAAATCAAAAAACCAAACTCACTGCCATCTAGTTGATTCCAACTCATAGCAACCCCCATTGAGTTTCTGAGGCTGTAAGTCTTTACGGAAGTAGATCATCCCATCCTCCTACCATGGGGCCGCTGGTGGGTTTGAACCTCTGACCTTCTGGATAAGGCACCCAAGTGCCTTATCCACTATTATTATTGTTGTTGATATTATTGTGACATTGGAAAGCTCTCTTTTTCTAAAGAATTTACATGACTAAAGCGCTTGGTTTAGAAACCAAAAACATAATTTCTCCACATCTTTTTAGTCCATTAGGATTTTGATCTGGTTGCGCAACAGCGAAGCCCTCAGCTGCTACTGAAAGGTTAGCAGTCGGTACCCACCCAGCAACTCCACAGGAGCAGACCTGGCAATCTGCTTCCGGAAAGATTACAGCCAAGAAAACCCTGTGGGTCAGCTCTATTCCGTCACCTATGGTCACTCTGAGTCAAAAACTGACTCAAGTGCACCTAACAACACTAACAAGACTTTGCAACAGAGTAAATAATTGCCAGTGAGCAGTCAGAATTCTTTGGCTAAATATCTTCTCTTCATTGCCCTGGCATAAAACATTCAAACCCAAAATAAAAATAAAGACAAAGGAGAGGGAGAAAAACTGGCAAGGGGACAAGTTTGAGAAAGTGCAAGGGCAATTGTTTTAATGGAGTCATTGTATTCAGGTGACCTGGCTGGCTACTGTAAACACTAGGCAATGTAAGAAGGAAATCAGAGCCCATTGTGGGTCAATAAAATGGATGTCTTTTCAACTAAACAGATTGTTATCAGTTTCACAGAGCCGACTCATGTTCCTTTTTGTCTGGCCATTTCCTTTGCTGAGTGTCTGTAAGAACCACCCACTTGAGTGTTTCTCAGGCTTATAGGTTTTTAGGTCAACAGAAACCCCGGGGAACGCCTGGAAAAGGCAAACACAGGCAGTTGCACTGTGCAGAAGCTGGATGACATCAGTGGGACTGCTGTCTGTGCAGTGGGGGCTGCTGCTGTGTCCCGAGCGTGCAGGACCCTGCTCTCCTCCGTCCACGCTGTCCGCCAGCAGGAGCACAGGTCAGTCTGGGAAAGGCGTTGCTCTTACGTAACTGGTGCAGCTGAAGGCTTTCGGCTGGGCTGAAGGCTCTGTGGGATGAACAGTCAGCCATGTCCACTCCTCGGTTGATTTCAGAGGCTCGACCAGTGGGCATTAAATGCTTTCTTTGTTTGTCATCCTCAGGCAAGTCCTCAATGGATGAGAGACAGGAGTCACTGGCCATGACGGTCCATCTCCTTGCCAACTCTGGGCATGGCTCGCTTGTTCAGCGAACTCTGGACCAGCTCCTGGATAACATTTGCCCAGAGGTCCGCCTCTTTTTGGTGTCAGAGCGGGTCAGCCCCATGAAATCCTATGAGAAGTACCACCCCAAGCGCTCCCGGTTCCCAGGGATGTCCGTTTTGCTCTTCCTGCGTGAAAGCCTCGGAGAGGAGCGGATATTTCGCGTTCTCAACTCCCTCCAGCATTCGCCTTGGCAGTACTACCCCACCCAGAGTGCCCAGCGAAGACTCTGTCCTTCCCTTCTTGCCAACCAGGAGTTCTACAGTCTGGACAACCAGATGCCCATCTGGGGAGTGAGGCAGGTGCACTGTGGCACCGAGATCCTGCGGGTGACGCTGTACTGCAGTTTTGACAACTATGAGGATGCCATCCGACTCTATGAGATGATCTTGCAGAAAGAGGCCACTCTGCAAAAGAGCAGCTTCTGTTTCTTTGTGCTGCACTCCACCGCGAGCTTTGCTCTGCAGCTCTCCCTGAAGCAGCTGCCCCTCGGGATGTCAGTGGACCCCAAAGAATCCTCAGTGCTGCAGTTCAAGGTTCAAGAGATCGGCCAGCTGGTGCCTCTCCTGCCCAATCCATGCATCCCCATCAGCAGCACCAGGTGGCAAACTCAGGACTACGACGGCAACAAGATTCTGCTGCAGGTATTTCTGCTTTGCCTCTGCGCGTCTGGCAAAGCACGCGGAACTGCGCAGTTTTCCATCTGAGATGTCAATTGAGAGTTGATTTAATCTAGTGGGTCTCAGCCTTGGTTACACATTACAATCCTCGGGGGAGCTTTCAAGATTTCCCATATCATGCCTGCACCCAGGCCACTTAAATCAGAATATCTGGGGGTGACTCAAGCGTGGTTATTTATGCAAAACTCCTTGGATGACTTGAATAAGTAGTGGGGTTCAGAGTCCTGATATACAAAACTCCGCCTCATCTAACAGATAAGGAAATTCAAACTTGGGGGGCCTTGTGGCTTACAAACAAGGCATTTGTCATTGTATTTGTATCAGACAGTGCTTTTTCTCAGATTTTCCTTTTACTATTCTGACCAGATTGAGTCAGAGCAGAGCAGTTGCTGTGGAGTTGACCCACAGGGTTTTTTAGTGGTTGGCATTTTGGAAACAGATCACTAGACCTTTCTTCTGAGGTGTTTCTGAGTGGACTTAAACCCTGAAACGGGTAAAGTATTTGGATAGAGTTGAAAGGTTGGAGGTTCAAGAACATGATAAGCTCTTTCCATCTGACTCAAAAAATAAATAAATAAATAAATAAATAAATCCAAAACCAAACTCACTGCTGTTGAGTCAGATCTGACTCACGGTGACCCCTCCTTGGATTTCCAAGGTGGTATCACTACAGAAGTAGATTGCCCAACCTTCCTTCCGAGGAATGGTAGGTTTGAACCGCCAGCCTTTTGGTTAGCAGTCAAATGCTTTAGGCACTACGCCATCAGAGCTCCCATCTGACCCAAGGAAGTTGAATTTGTAATTTAGTTTGGGAATGTTAAATTGTAGCTCTGTTGACTTAATGTTTAAGCATCTTGTATCACTATGAAATTTTTGCCCCAAATTAAGTTAGATAATTAAATCTCCTTCAAAAGAGGATCTTAAAATTAAAGACTTCGTTTGTAACCATCCTATCAAAATGGAACAAGCAAGTGTATGTATAATCAAGATTTCATGTCTTACAGTATATCAGTGGCAGTTGAGCCTTGCCAGTTAGAAGCTGTGTGACCTTGGGCCTCCATTTCTTCATTGGCACAACAGGTGTCATAAGAGTATCTTCATATAGGGTTGTTACTGACAGTAAATGACTTGATTCTTAAAAAGTGGTTAGCAGAGTGTCTAGAACTCAATTTTAGCCATTCTAGTTCATATTGTGTCCTAAGTATTTTGGAGTCCCTGGGTGTGCAAATATTAAGTGCTCGACTACTAGTCAGAAGGTTGGTGGTGCAAAGCCACCCAGAGCAGCCTGAGAAGAAAGGCCTAGTAATCTGCTTCTGCAGGATCACAGCCTTGGAAACCCCTGGGGCTGTCTGCTCTGCACACGTGGGGTCATCATGAGTCAGAATCGACGTGATGGCAACTAACAATGACAATAATAACCAAATATTTAGCATTGATTATTTGATCTTTATAACAACCTAAGAAGTCCCTGTTTTGTAGATAAGAAAACTGAAGCATAGAGCTTCAGTAAGCTACCCAGCAAATAGCTACAAGTGTCTATCAGGCTCCAACACCCAGTGTATGCACTGCCCTCCACTGTTCCGTGGGTGTGAGTGTGTGTGCACATGTGTGCAGAAAGGGAGATGCCCGTGAAGTCCTCACCCTGTACCTGTTGCTTCTGTGCTTAAAGAACTCTCTGACGCTGCTCTAAGGCATGTTGTATAAAGTAGTAACAGGCTCTGAGATGAGTTGTCAAGTCCCTTTGATTCAGTTTGTTGTCATCAGCTTTGACTTCTAGGTAAAATAAAATATGAATCATGTTGATTCCATATTAAATGATTTACCTTCTTGGACACACAAGGTACTCAGGCACCGTTTCTGTCAGTTGCCTGTTATATGACTCACAAATATCCAAGGATCTAAAATTTCTTTTTCCCCTTCATCAGAATTTAAAATCAATGTCATTATCAAACAAAAATTAATATATGTATGCAGCAGAGCACATTCCAAATCATCTTATTGTAAAGGCTAACTGACTAACTGATAGTTTTTACTTCTGAAGCAGAGCAACTGACTGGTAGCTGCTTTGGAAAGTTGAATAAAATTTGGGGTGGGCAGAATAGCTTTTTTTGGTAAAGGAAAACTCCATGAGGAATAGAAATATGGCCCTGTTCCTTTCTGATTTTCTAGGAGTCTGGCCACCTCTCAGGATTTCTATGGGTGCAGCGTATCTAGTCCCTGTTTCTCATATACCTCCCTGACCAAAACCAAACTCACTGCCATCAAGTCACTTTGACTGCTAGCGACACCTCCTTAGGTTTCTGAGACAGTATCTCTGCAGAAGTAGATTGCCCAGTCTTCTTTCTGAGGTGTGGCTGGTGGGTTTGAACCACCAGCCTTCTGGTTAGCAGTCAAATGCCTTAGGCACAATGCCACCAGAGCTTCATACCTCCCTGAAGCCACCACCTTTTCCCAGTATCTTGGAAAACTCTCCAAACTGTGAGTGCTTCCGCCCTCCGCACTCCAAAATGCTGGCCTTGTTCCCTTCCCCACCAGTCAGTCAAGGCTTTTGCAAACAAAATGGGGATTGTCTTCCAGAACCTTGTTCTTCTGTCCCCTTATTATAAAAGCCCCTGAGGAAAGCATATAAAAACTTCAGGACCTTTTTCAAAAGGTCCCTGGGTGGCACAGACGGTTCACAATGGGCTGTTAACCTGAAGGTTGGCAATTTGTACCCCATAACAGCTCTGCAGAAGAAAGCCCTAGCAATCCCCTTCCGTAAAGAGGAAGCCAAGAGAGTGCTAGGGGACAGTTCTGCTCTGCGACACATGGGATCACCGTGAGACCGAGCCAACCTGACAGCAGTGGGGGTGGGCCTTCTGAGAATACAGTGAGTTTTTCAGGATGGAAAACCCAGCATGAGCTTACTTGCGTGAGGTAGAGAAGAGGCAGGTGGCCAGCCCTTTACTCGCTTCCAAAAGCCAATGATTCACCACCTCCCTTCTCCCTACCTTCTAAAAAGCCCCGGGGGTACAATGATGAAGTATTTGGCTGCTAACCGAAAGGTCAGCAGGTGAAACCAATCCAGTCATCCACGGGAGAAAGACTTGGTGATCTAGTTCTGTAAAACCCAGGGCAGTTCTCCTCTTCCGTGAACCACAATACACTCCATGGCACACAAGAGTCCTGGTCTGGACAGACAATGTGCTGGGGAGCCCGTTCTTAGCTCTGCCGCTTCTGACTTGGCCTTGTCCTCACACAGATTTCCTCTTGTGGCCACAAGCTGGCTGCACTTCCTTACATAGGCTCAGAGTCCCTCATCCCACTATGGTCCAGCACAATTTCTGGGCCTCACTCCAATTGGCCCAACGTGGTCAGATTTTCCTCTCTGAAGCAATGACTGCTTGCAGGGGAATGGGATTCTGTGGGTTAGCTTAGTCATGTGGCAAAGGCCCTGCTCCCTGCCCTACATTCTGCCTGGAGTCAGACTCCTGAAGTCTCTGCAACTCAGGGAAAAGGGTGAGTGTTCCCCCATGAAGATTAGTGTTGGGGAACAAATGCTGGCCAGCCCTGTTATTGCTTGGGTACAACTCTGCTTTGATGAGGCAGCTTCCCAGTCATATTTTGAGTGCCTTCCAACCTGGGGGGCTCACCTGCTGGCACTACATCAGACAATGTTCTGTTGCTATTCATAAGGTTTTTCAGTGGTCATTTCTTTCAGAAGTGGACCTGGCCACATCCTTCTTCCTAGTCTGTCTTAGTCTGGAAGCTCCACTGAAACCTGTCCACCATGGGTGACCCTGCTGGTACTGGAAATACAGGTGGCAGAGCCTCCACAATCACCACAACATGCAAGCCACTAGACTACAACAAAGTGACAGATGAGTAGTGGGCAAATACACTGAAAAAGGCCTCTTTAAAGTGTTAAAGAACAAAGACTTTGAAGACTAAGTTGTGCTTGGCCCAAGCCATAGTATTTTTAATAGCCTCATATGCGTGTGGGAGCTTTGGTGGTGTAGTGCCTAAGGCATTTGACTGCTAACCAGAAGGGTGGAGGTTCAAACCCACCAGCCACTCCTCAGAGGGAAGATTGGGCTGGAGATATCACCTTGGAAATCCATGGAGGGGTCACTATGGGTCCGGATCAACTCAATTTGATGGCAGTGAGTTTTTTTGTTGTTGTTGTTTTTGTTTCATATGCATGTGAGATCTGGACAATGAATAAGACTGCTAACAGAAGGCTGGCGGTTCAAACCCACCAGGCATTCCTCAGAAAGAAGACTGGGCAATCTACTTCTGTAGAGATACCACTTCAGAAATCCAAGGAGGGGTCATTATGACTCTTATCAGCTTGACGGCAATGAGTTTCTTTCTTTCTTTTTTTTTTTTAAGAAGAGTTGATACACTTGAATTATGGTGTTGTTATAGAATATTGAATGTTCCATGGACTGCCAGAAGAACAAATGAATCTGTCTTAGAGAGGGTACAGCCAGAATGCTTCTTAGAAGCGACAATGGCCAGACTTTGTGTCTCCTACTTTTGTCATGTTGTCAAAGGGACCAATCCCTGGAGAAGGATATCTATCATGTGTGATAAAGGGTCAGAGAAAAAGTGGAAGGCCCTTGATGAGACGGATGGACACAGTGGCTGTGGATAGGCTCAAGCATGGCAATGGTTCTGAGGACGGCGCGGGACGGGCATTGTTTCCTTCTGTTGTCCATAGGATTTCTACAGGTTGAAACCAACTCCATGGCACCTAACAACAACATAGATGTGAACGTGACCCTGTTTGGAAAGAGGCCTTTCTTTTGTTATGCTAATGAGGCCATACCAATGTAGAGTAGATCCTAAACTTAATCTCTTCTGAGTCATAAAAAGCTCAGAGCAGACACAAAAACACACACAGTACAAGAACAGACAGCATGTGAGGAGCAAAGAAATGCCACGGATCACTGGCAGACACCAGAAACTCAGAGAAGCTCATAGAAGAAGCAGACACAGCTGAAACCTTGATTTGGACTTTTAACCTCCAGAACTGTGAGAAAATATGTTTCTGTTCTTTAAAGTTCCCCACTTGGGGTATTTCTGTGATATCAGCCCTAGGTAACTAAGATAAGCCCCAAATGACTAAAAGGAAGAAAACCACGCATGCCTATAGAAGGGAGGACCATGACCACAAATAAATCTCTCCACATATAGTCCCTCCACAGGTCTGGGGTAGAGAGAGGTGAGTGTATGGGGGTGCTGGACTCAGTGGGGCAGTTGAGGAGATGTCCCTGAGGAGTGATGCCTGAGCCTGGTTGAGCTGGACAACAGGAGAAGGAATTAGCTAGATGAAGATGGGAGGAAGGGTTTCCAAACAAGAGGCACCAAGTAATAGGTGAAAATGTGTGGGGTGGCATTTCTTTAGCAAGGCCTGCTCAGAAAATTGTCCAAGGTTTCACGTGGCTGGACTGAAAGTAAGGGGTCCAGGGGCTGAGGCTGGGCAGTTGGGAAGAGGCCAGATCACATGGAGCCTGACCAGCCACTGAAATGTAAGGTGCAATGTTGAAGTGCTTGACTGTTAACTGAAAGATTGGTTGTCTAGTCCACCCAGGTGCTCCACAGGAGAAAGACTTAGTTATCTTTATCTTCCATAAAGATTTTTTTTCTTTTTTTAATTTTTATTTTTAATGTGATTTGGGTGAAAATTTACAGAGCAAATTCACGTTCCATACAGCAGTTCACATACACTTTGTCTCATGACATTGACTACAATTTACTCCAATGCAACAGCTCCCCTCCCCCTTCCTCCCCATAGTTACCTCTTCCCAGTGTCCATCCCTCCATGCACTCCTGCCCCCTGAGCTGTCTCCCTGTGCATAAGCAGCCCTTCTTTCTCCCATGATTGTTCTCTCCAAGGAGAGTATCTACTTGAGGTAAATGTTCAACTCATATGCCTGTCTTTTGTTTGGCTGGAAGCCACAGGTGTGGGTTCAATTCCAGACCTGAAGGGCAGCTAGGGGCCATAGTCTCAGTGGTTCCACCAGACTCTATCAGACTGGCAAACCTGGTCCCCCCCCTTTTTTTTCCAAATGATTTTGAGTTTTGTTCTACATTGTTCTCCCTCTCTATCCAGAATCTGCTACATAGATTCCCCTCTGAGTGGTTGACAGTGGTAGCCGGGCACCATCTCCTTCTTCTGGTCTCAGTTGTATAGGCTGAGGATCGCATGGTGTACCAGTCGCTAGGACTAATTGTTTCCATGAATCTTTGGTTTTCTTCATTCTTCTTTCATAAAGATTTTTTTGATGTTTTGTGCTGTCGAGTCAGTTCCTACTCATAGCACCCCAGGTGACAGAGTAGAAACGCCCTATAGGTTTTCCTAGCAGTAATCTTTATGGGAGCAGATAGGCAGGTTTCTCCTTTGGAGCCACTGGGTGAATTCCCACCACCAACCTTTTAATTAGCAGCCAGGCACTTACCATTGCACCATGAGGGCTCCTTCCCATAAGGGTTACAGCCTAGAAGACCCTATGGGGGAAGATCTCCTTGGCCACATGGGATCACTATGAGTCAGAATCGACTCCACAGCATCTAATAACAACTGTATTTCCCAG
>NW_006921589.1:3880037-3893901 GCF_000298275.1 Orycteropus afer afer
TGCGCAGATGCTCTGATCTCCCATGGTTGATTGTTCTAAGGAGTGCACGGCTTGATGCAAGTGGTCAGCTCGTAGACCTGCCTATTGTTTGGCTGAGAGTTAAGCCATGGGAGTGAGATCAATTCTAGGCATGAGGGTGACTCAAGGCCATAGTCTCAGAGGTTTTGACTAGTCTATATCAGACCAGTAAGCCTGGCCTTCTTTATGATTTTGAGTTTCATTCCACATTCTTCTCCCACTCTACTTATTTAGGATCTCCAATTTTGATCTCTTTCGGAGTGATTGGCATTGGTAGCCAGGCACTATTTAGTTCTACTCTCTGGGTTGTATGTGGTGAGGCTCTCAAGGTCCATTAGTTCTTTGGACTGTTTTCATGTATCTTTGATTTTCTTCATTCTTCTTTGCTGTGGATGAGGAGAGACCAATAGTTGCCACTTAGATGGCTGTTCACAAGCTTTTAAGACCCCAGTTACTACTCATTGAAGTATGATGTAGAACAATATTTTTGTTTACCATGTTGTGCCAATTGAGTTTGACGTCCCCTGTGACCATGGTCCCCAGCCTGCAGGCCCAGTGACCTACTCCCTTAAGATGCTTATTTGTGGCTAAGAAGTTATCGTCTGCCTCCTGTTATGTTTAAACTGCATGTGGTCATTTTTAAGGCACATATAAATACATATGTAGGAATATTTCCTTCCAAAATCATATCTAGGTATATTCCCTTTTACTTAGATATACCTGATCATTTAGCCTGTCTACCTATGTATCTACCTATAGATTAATGTTTGTCATTACCAATAATGCAGCATTATTTATGTAAAAATGTTAAGTAGGTTCTATTTTATCCTTAGTGTAATGAGTGATGCTCAATTGAGCCTAGGAGTGGTAGTGACATGAATGAGTTGTGTTCTGAGGAACACATGAGAGAACATACATGGAGGTGCTTTGCAAAGGAGAAACTGGAGGAGACCATGCAAAAGCAACACAATTACTCTCTGTGCGTGTAGTTGTTTTGCCGAATGCATGTGGTGAACAGTTCTCCTTCCACGTGCCTTCTTGTCATTGCAGACTATCTGACGTCTCTCAGGGTCTAGAAGTTGTGTTTTGATGAAAGTACTATCAAGGTAAGTGTAGATGCTGAGCAAGTGAGTGAATGTATGAACAAATGAGAAAGTCTGTCAATGTTCATTAATTTCTAAAATATTTTTTGAGGGCCTATCATGGGTCAGACCTTTTTCTAGGCCCTCTTGGCAATTTTAATCTTGCTGTCTTAATTCATAATGGAAGGGAAAATGTAGCAGATTTATCCTGTCCTGTCCCCATTTAGTTGTTGTTGTTGTTAGATGCTGGTGTGTTGGCTCTGACTTACAGCAACCCCATGTACCACAAAACAAAATACTACCTGGTTCTGCACCATCCCTGCAATCGGTGACAGATTGGACACTGTGATCCACAGGGTTCTCACTGGCTGACTTTCAGAAGCAGATTGCCAGGTCACTCTTCCTAGTCCATCTTAGTCAAGAAGTTCTCCTGAAACCTTTTGAACATCACAGCCATACACAAGCCTCCACTGACAGATGGGTGGTGGCCGTGCGTGAGGTGCAGGGACCCGGAATTGAACCAAGGTCCCCACACAGAAAGTGAGAATTCTATCATTGACTCACCAGTGTCTCCTCATCCCCACTTTTGTTGTTGTTGTTGTTATGTGCCGTCGAGTCGGCCCCGACTCATAGCGACCCCTCCTTGGGTTTCCGAGACAGTATTACTACGGAAGTAGGATTGCCCAACCTTCCTTCCGAGGAGTGGCTGGTGGGTTTGAACCGCCAGCCTTCTGGTTAGCAGTCAAGTGCTTTAGCCACTATACTACCAGAGCTCCTCATCCCCACTTTAGGGATCCCTTTTCTTTCTCCCTGTGTTTTTGCCACTACTGGTGATAGTGAAGTTGGTAGTGTCTGCTCAGGAAAAGTAGGATAGGCAATGGCAATCATCTCTTTCTAAAAACTCCTGCAATATAAATCATGCCCTCAATCAAATTACCTTTTTTTTTTCCTATCCAAACCTGTTGACCTATGTACCTGCCAGTGGATTAGTGTTTGCTGTTACTGGTAATACAGTATTGTGTATGCTATCATATTTGCCTTCATTGTCTGCACCTCTTGTGCCCTTCACCATGTCTTCCTTTTCCTTAGTGATATTACCTATTTTGTCAAATCAACCACATGCAGAATCTCTCATAACCTACCGCTGGTCTCAGCTTTCCACAGTTTGTTCACATTGTTCAATATTGCATTCCTTGTACTTTTTTATAGGTTTTTTCCCCCCAATTAACAGCACTTATGGTCCCTCTTCCTTGCTTTACCTGCTGTCATCCATCTTTTGGTCACTTCTGACTTGGGCAATTCAAGTGTTGAATCCATGACTTTGGTGTTGGGGCTTTGTGAGACTCTAGACTCCAGGTCTTTGAATTAGAATAGTATTGAATATACCAAGGACTGTTAGAAGGACAAACAAAACAGTCTTAGAGGAAATACAACCAGAATGTTCCTTACAAGTGAGGAGGGCAAGACTTCAGCCTCTTACTTTGGGCACATCATCCGGAAAGAGGAATTACTCTTGTTTGGTAGAGGGTCAATGAAAATGAGGGAAAGCCTCAATGAGACAGGCTGACACAACAGTGCAATGACGCCCTCAGCCATACCAATGGTTATGAGGATGGCATAGAACTGTGCAGTATTCCGTTCTGTTACATAGAACGTCTCTACGAGTCGGAGCCAGCTCAACAGCAACTAAAAACAATGACTAAAAACAACAAAGACTTAGAATTGGTGATTGCTAAAGGGGCAGGAAGGTAGCATCTTTTAATCTCTCATAACCATACAACAGGAAGACAGAATCACCATTAGCAGGCCAAGGCCTGTTCCTATGAGACCAGACATGCTGCCACCCTAAACACCTAGATATAACTCAATACCTAAATCTATTCACAATCCTCTTACCAACCTTGACACCAACCATCCCTACAATGGCACCCAACACATCAGTGCTGGGTTTGATAATTCACTGCAGGGACCGCACAGAACTCATGGATTATGGGGTTTATTAGGGAAGCAACAGGCTACAATTCAAATTCAGGAATGCACTCAGGATACAGTTCTTCAGTCAGGACAGTCTCCCTTCTGTTGTGCCCTTAGACATTTCCCAGAAGATTATTTCATGCTGCTCCAACAGAAATAACCCAGTGGATGACTTTAACAATCAGGAGTTTAAATAGCAGAGTCCCACCCAGTAATCTGATGGGAGTTACAAAGACTATGGCTAGAAAACCCATACCACGTAATTTACTACATCAAGGTGATCCATTTAGTTTGAGGTTTAGTTGGGACACTTTATAAATTGAGAAGATAAACTGTCTCTGAAAGCTACTTGAAATGCTCCAGTAAAGTCCATATTCCACAACCGTGTGGAGATAATACAGCTATTCCTTAGTTAAACTTTGATTATGTGTTTGGTGCTGATATCATCTTGTATTACAGTCTAATGAGGAACTGATGCCCCCATAAGTCTGCAATGCCAGAAGGCTGTGATAGACACTGAAGCAGAGTAAGAACCACACAAATTGAGTGTAGGGAAGGGAAAGATCAATTTGAATGAGGAAATCTTGGAAAGTTGTGCAGAAGGCCCATGACATGGAGGATCTAAAAGACCACAGGGTGGGAGAGTTCACTTGAGTCTAGGAGAACAGTGTTGGGTCCACTGAGAATGGATGCAGGAGGATATAAAATGAGATTTAAAGACAGTCATTTATTAAGGATTTTAGAGGCAGGACATGTCAAGATCATACCTAAATATATAATTTAGGATAATAGCCCTTGTATTTTTAAATAGGATAGCTTGAAAGGGAACTAAACCCAAAACCAATCTCACTGCCATCGAGTTGATTCCAACTCATAGCAGCCCTCTTTGGGCTTCTGAGGCAGTAAATCTTTATGGAAGTAGATTGCCCAGTCTTCCTTCCATGGAGTGGCTAGTGGGTTTGTACCACCAGCTTTCTGGTTAGCAGTCGAGTGCCTTTGGCACTACGCTACATTGTTGTTGTTGTTAACGCTACTTCATAGACATACCTAAATCCATTCATTTAGATAAATGCTAACATCCACATAGCCAATGTGGCATAACTAAAATATCCTGGATTTAGCAATCTGAGAACACACACACACACACACACACAAATCACAATTCAGATAAATATTCAAAGTAAGGTGATTCTAGCCCACCATGGTGATTGAGAAAAAGCAGCCCTCTTGCTCAGTTGTCTCTTAGAAATCAAAACCATCCCATAGCTTTTAGAGAAGGGCTATGCCTTTGTCCTTAAGCTGTAGATTCTTAAGTCTGCTAGAATGTCCTTCGGTTCTCCTGGCCACACTGGTCACTGGTGGTGTTGCCATTGCCCCTGGAGAGACTGTCATCTGTTGCAGGGCCCAGCTGACTGGTAACTGCTAGCACCACCACCCTGAGTTTACGGGACTGTTCGTTCCAAAGTTGCCACAGAACACCTGGAACCAAGGAGATCAAAAGGAGAAACAACAAAGAATTCTGTACAAGAAGAGTACCTTACAAGTTCCACTAGATGTTGCTATTCTCAGCACTCATGACAAGACAAGACCTTGAGGTCCCTGAGTGGGCAGGGGATGTGTTCAAGGACTGTCTCAGTTGTACACACTCACACTCCATTCCTTCCTATTCCTTCCTCTTCTCATTCCTTTCCCATTCACTCCCTCTGCCTCCAATATACCCTACACAGCCAGACACATATATCCATTCCTACACTCTCACTCAATATTTTGGTTTATACTGAACTTAAGAGGACTTCTAGGCATTGTTTAAAGAGGTTATTGCTCTATAGGACAGTAGGTTGACATCAGCAGTTTTGGTAAAAAATTCAAATAAGTACCTTTGAAAATATCAAGTTAATTGGAAAAGGCTGGTTTCAACTCTTATGTAAGGCAGTGTGGTACTGCTTTTGGGTCTCTCATTACCTACATAATTTATGTTCATGCATTTTTGTTGTTGTTGTTGTTATTGTTCAGTGCAGAAAAAAAAAATCTTGTTTTTCTATCTTCCTGGAATCACTTTTAGTAAAAAAAACAGTATTATTTTCCCTTCATGTTATCAGTCTGTTCCTTAGCCATTTAATCATTTTTCAATGACTTATTTTCTCTGTTTTCAAGTGCTTAGGGTCAAAAATGAGTGACAAATGAACTTCCTGTTAATCAAGATAGTTACTAATGCTTTCTGAACTTGAAAGATACTAGCTGCCAATTTGTAACGTTTTACAAATATTCTTAGAAACATGATCTCTAAGTAATCTTAATTCCTAGAAATGCATTTCAATTTATTACTATTATTATTATTTGACAAGAGGAGCTTTAGTCTTCCTCAAAGGATTCATCTCAAACACTCAGCATTGTTTCTCCTTGAAATTTTTCATTCTAACCTTACCCAGCTGCCTTTTTGTGTTAACAATGTTCCACTTACTTTTGCCATCTGGTCTAAGGATCTTAGACTTGTCTTTTTAAAAAGTCAACATTCACTTCTCTTAAAAAGATTATAGAATTTCCTGAAATTAATGATAAAGGTCACTTTGGATTTTCTTGATAAGACTTTATGAAGAATTTACATCCCCTTAATATAAATGATCAGGGACCTGATATATAGATGGAGCCGCTGGGTAATGCAGATGGCTTAGTTCTTGGCTGCCTACTGGAAGGTTGGACGTTGAAGTCTACCCAGAGGCACCTCAGAATAAAAGCTTTGAAAAAACCAGTCATTGATAACTCTATGGAGCACACTTCTACTCAGACGCACATGGGGTCTCTAGGAGTTGAAGTCAGTTAAATGACAACCGGTACCGGTAATAGAGATGCTTTATCTTCATACACTTCTATGTACAAACGTTTATTATTATTTTTTATAGATGTTGAGCTTTATTTATTTATTCAGGAGACATTTGACTAATGACTAATATTTACCATATGCCAGACACTGTGCTAGGTACTGAATGTACAATGATGGAGAAGACATGCAATTCCCACTCTTCCAGGGGAAGAAACACAGAAGTAAAGAGGCAAGTGCAATAAAATGTAGTAAGCACCATGATATGGGGAGTACAGGCTGCTATAAGAAATGGTAATTAAATTAATAATGATAATAATAATCAACCCATATATAGCACTTACTCTATCCAAGATAGGAGCTCTGGTATCATTGTGCCTAAGGCACTTGACTGCTAACCAGAAGGCTGGCAGTTCAAACCCACCAGCCACTCCTCAGAAGGAAGGTTGGGCAATCTACTTCCATAGTGATAATGCCTCGGAAATCCAAGGAGGGGTCGCTATGAGTTGGGTCTGACTCGATGGCACATAACAACAACAACATATCTAAGATATTGTTGTCATTTAATCCTCACATCAATCTTATGAGGTTGGCACTTATTATTATGTTCTTTCATGGGTAAAGAAAGTAAGGCATAGAAAGGTTAAGTCATTTGCTTAAAGTCCCCCAACTAATTAGTGGCAGAATCAATATTTAGGTGGTGCAAATGGTTAATGCAGTTGGTTGCTAAATGGAAGCTTGGAGGTTCATGTCAACCCAGAGGCATCTCGAGAGAACAGTCTGGTGAGCCAGTGCTGAAGAAAGCAGCCACTGAAAAGTCTGTGGAGCAGAGTTCTGCTCTGACACACATGAGGTCACCATGGGTTAGAATTGATTCCATGGCAACTGGTTTGAAACTCAGAACTAATGATACTGGGAAAGATTTCAAGAGGAAGTGATGACAGGCGAGGAGGAGTTTTTAGTACAAAGAATTAGAGAAAATATATCCCAGACAGGAAATAATATATATAAGTACTGGCAATAAGAGAGCAAAACACAGTTAAGAATAGAAAGAAGTTCGATTTTGGCATTTGATGGTTGAAAGGGAGAAAGCAGTGACTTGTCAGGCTGGAGTAAGAAGGAGCAGACCATGGAGAGTGTGGTAAAAAAAATTGCTGTTGAGTGGATTCCAAGTCATGATGACCTCATATGTGGTAGGTTATGTTAAAGAGTAGGGAGCCATTGAAGTAAGAGGGTGATATGATCAATTCTGTGTTTTCCAAGTTCCTTATGGCAGTAGAGTGAAGAATAGATTAAAGGGAGTTAAAAATGTCCATGGGGAGTCCTATTAGAAGTCCAGTTATCCTGGTAGGTGCTGAACCCAGCACACCAAGCTGGGTTAGTGCTTCTCCAGGGAACACAAGGCAGTCGGCTTTTTCCCCATAGGTTGGTTGTGTTCCCTTATGACCGAGATGTCATGGGATGAGGTGATGATGGCCTGCCCTAGGATTAATGGCAGTGGGAATGGGGAACAGGAAGATCTGAGAGGCCTCTAGAAGACAGAGTCCATAGGAATGGGTGATATATGGGGCATGGAGAAGGGTAGATGATGTTCCCTTGGACAACTTGATGGTTAATGATGCCATCTTTTAAGATAGGAGAAAGAGCGATCAGAACTATTTGGTGTGAGGCTAGAGATGACTTTAATTCTGGACATTATGACTTTGAGGGACCTGTGAGACTTCTAAATGCTTATGCCTGGAAGATAGTTGGTAGATAGGAATGTAGCTCAAGAGACAGATTTGAGCTATGGTTATTCTTTTGGGAACCCTTCAACATTTAGCTGATAATTGAAGGCATGAATATAGATAAATTGGCCTGGGAAAGTGGTTAAGTTGCTCTGGATGCTGAAGGAAAGAATACTTTGAGAGTAAAGGAATAAGAATGTTCTTATAAAATTCTACTAAGAGCTCGAGTAAAATTAATAACAAAGAAGTTGGTTGTAGATGATCTTTGGCTATAATCATATGTTTTGATGGTGGTGGTAGTTAAGTTTGTGTGTCAATTTGGCTAGCCTTGGTTGAGTGGCTGGGCAGCTGGATGTAGTATTCCCCATGATGAGACTGGTAATCAACTCCATGGTGGAATCTGTAAGCAGCTGAGTATCTGCCCTAGTGATGTGGTCTGCTTCCCGTATATAAGGAGAAGCCGTGGGGAATGGTCTCTAGCTTATGGCATGCTTGGACCCTGCATGTAGCCATGTCATTGTTCAGCAGCCTGCCATGCTCTGCCAACCTTGGAACTTACAATGGACTTGAATTAATGGCCTGCCATGTGGTTTGGTAACATTAGGACTGTGCCATTTTATTTGTCAACCTTGGGCTTGTTAGCCTCAGCAGCCAGTACTGCCTGAGTGAAGAGACGCCTCTAACTTCAGTGGGTCCCGAGCAGAAGGCAGAGCTGAAGCCCAAGGTTGAGGGGCTTTCACACAGCCCTTAGAGCCTGGCACTTTGAACTTCTAGCCTCCTGAACTGTAAGAGAACAAACTCCTGTTTGTTAAGGCCATCCCATTTGTGGTATATTCCTGTCAGAGTGCCAGTAGGTAACCAGAACAGTGGTTTTCTAGTTTTCTATGGTTGGTAACCCATCATTTAAAATCCTGGAGTGAGGCTAACCACCTGTGAATATCTTTCTGATTTTTATCTGAACAATTTGATCTACCAGAATTGTGTTGTTGTCAACACAGTTGATTCCACATGACTTGCCCTTGTCAAAAATCAATTTAGGAATTCCAAGTCAGAGATGTTTGGACTGATGCTGATTACACACCCTATGATCAGAATGTATGGATCACTTCCATTTAATTCAACTTTTTTGAAAGTCTGTTTTTGGTATGGCGTGGTAGAGGGTGAAGAAGATATGGCTTGTCCTTGGTGCTTAGTCAATAGAAAACATCTGTTTCATTTGTTCCTACTTTCCTTGGTCCATAGGTCCAAATGAGTCCAGGACTTGGTGTTGGGAACTGCGAGCTTTCCTCTCTGAATGACACCTCAGGGACTGACATGCTTCTCCAGGGCTCCAGGCTGGCCTCTGTCTCCACAAAGAGGACCCTAGAACCAAGAAGCCGGAGGACCCGAGTCAGGAGCTCCAGGGTGGGCTCTCTAGAGCTTCCAGAGCCCAATGGGAGCCTCACATCAGACAGCTCCAGCGGCACTACATGGAAAAGCCCTAGCTGGTCATCCCTGGCTGGAAACACAGCTATGGGCACCCAACTGCCTCTGCCTTCTCCCCACTTGGAATCTGGGGTCAAAATGGAGGTCCTCAGCCAGAGAAATTGCTTTCAGAAGCTTGAGGCAGAAACGAATGTTGACACAGGGTTCACTGTGGTCAATTCTGAACCCAGGCAATCTCCCTTGAACCAGTTTCCAAGGGATTTGCAGACCAGCCAGCCTCCATCCTACTTGCCAGCCACTTCCTTAGTGGCAGCTGGCTCCAAACACAACACAGTGTTTGAGAAAAGGGCCCTTCCTTCGTTACTTGCTGGCCAGAGGGACCTCAGTGCAAGGAAGATAATCTCAAAAGGTCCCTGTCATCGGCCAGTCCATTCAGAAGAGAAAGAAGGAGAAGAAGAATTCTTTATATAGCATAAAGGAAATGTGATTTTGCAAGATATGAGACCAGATACAATTTTCTAGAATGGAGTACTGATCCAGAATCTGCCTGTTTCTTGATTACAAGGGTGAGGGGCCTGACTCCTACCCATGCACAGATCTGTGTTGCTTTATTTCAAAGATTAAAAGTCTAAAAGTGCTGTGAGTGGTTGTTTATTTGGCCTCTCGGTCATAAGGGAACACAACCAACGTATAGGGAAATAGCCTATCGCCTTGTGTTCCCTGGAGAAGCACTAACCCAGCTTGGAGTGCTGAGTTCAGCACCTACCAGGATAATTGCATGTATGCAAATGAGTCAGATAAGTTATGCAACTCTCATTAGTGCGTGCAATTTGGCTTTAATTTTTACTTTGGCTGTATATAGCTCATCCCTCTGGACAACATGGTATATTTATTCTTTAGTGCTTTTTAATTTTTATGTGGCCTCTTTTGGTAACTAGGCCCTGTTCACTACATACCTCTTGTGATTTTGCCTTTCAAGTTGTTTACTTCTGGAACCAGTTAAAACGCAAAGTGTTTTGAAAATTATTAACATTTTTTTTTTTCTCTCTCTGTTAATGAGCACAAACACTAGAAGCCAAAAAAATAAACCAGGTTGAAAATGAAAGCTGGACTCAAGGGTTTTCTTCCTCCTTGGTTGCTCAGCTGTTTCTACATGACTCCAGAGAAGCTGATGGTTTGAGATCTCCCCTGAGGAAAACAGGGCTGGATTAGGTAGGACACTGGATCAGGACTTGTGGTCCCTCTGGCTATATTTGATTCCCCAAATTTCTTTGTAATATTCATTCATTATTCATTCAAATGAGCACAGATGTTTGAATTGGTGAATTGAGTGTTGGTGGTTCAGTGGTAGAATTCTCACCTTCCATGCAAGAGACCTGGGTTCAATTCCTGGCCAATGCATCTTAAGGGCAACCACTGCCCATCAGAGGAGGCTTACGTGTTGCTATGATGCTGAACAAGTTTCAGAGGAGCTTCTAGACTAAGACTAGGAAGAAAGGTCTGGCAATCTACTTTCCAAATCAGCCAATGAGCACTCTAGGTTACAATGGTTCACTCTGCAATGATCATGGGGATGGTCAGGACCAACTTGATGGCAACTAATAACCAACTAACAGCCAACAGGGTTGAATAAGACATTGTATATATGGTACAATTTATGGCCATCAAACCAAAACCTGTTCATAATCTTGTCACCTTGATAATTTCATTCTACTAACTCTTAAAAATATGTTCAAGTCCAAACTTATTCCACCAGGAACTTTCCACAATTGCTCGTACACTTGCCACAACAACCTGAAGATGGACACTGGGCATATTATGAATTGCAATTATATGGACAAAGTCTGAGTTGCTCATAAGCTAAATTTTTTGGTTAGGTTTATCATAAAAACCAAAAACCAAACTCACTGCCATCAAGTTGATTGCAACTCATAGCAACTCCCTTTGGGTTTCTGAGGCAGTAAATCTTTATGGAAGTAGATTGCCTAGTCTTCCTTCCACAGAGTGGTTGGTGGGCTTGAACCACCAACCTTCTGGTTAGCAGTCAAGTGCATTAGGCACTACACCAGCTCCTTTAGGTTTATTATTCACATTTAAAAAATCAGATCTCTGTGTTTCAGTACATATACAAGGTTATTAGACCTCATGAACTTCATTCTCCAGGAAAGATATTGCTGAAGAACATAAATGACACAGTGGCTGTGACAACAGTCTCAAACATAGCTCCCATTGTGAGGCTGACACAGGATTGGGCAATGTTTTCTTCTGTTACACATGAGGTCGCCATGGGTTAAAGATGACTGATGACCCCTAACAACAACAAATATATGTTAGATTTAGCTGGATCTTTTGGAAACCTGATGACTTAGAACACTCATTGCAGAGAAGGATGAATTCCAGTCTAAGAATTAATCCTGGGGCAAGGAGACTAGGTTAAGAGTGTGTACGTGCCCCTCAATGGAAGGAAGAGAAGTAGAGAACTGCGAAGAGACAAACACAAGAAAGCTTTAACTTTTTTGTTCTTACTATATCAGTATATTCCCATTTCTATTTTCCTTCTCTCCCCTGGATTAAAAGTGGAACTTAGGAAATGGAATGAAGAACTTAATTTCCATATGGTTTTCTATAATAAGAATTTTTTAAAAATGAAAGTCTTACTCAATAAGTCGAACTACTGTGCTACCTTGAAAAGCAGAGCAGAATAAAGTTTGGAAATCTCTTTTTTTTAGGTTATCTAAATTTCTTTAGCATAATACATAAGTAATAATTTAAGTGCATGGAAATCATGAAGAACACTGAGAAATTTGAATGAGTCCTTACAAAAATCACTTGTAAAATAATATCCTCTTACATGTCACCTTCTCTACACTCCTGCTCAACACAGGTCGTCCCTCACTCAGGAGAGGCTTTGTCCTGATGACTCCATCAGAAGTTGGTTCTGACATAAGTCAAACATCTCTTTTTTTTTTTTTTTTTAATTTTCATTACTATTGACTTTTATTATCAGTATATTTATAAATCCAATCTTTATTTGTCTTTGGGGGTCAGAAAATTTACCTAGAGACTGAAAGCTTCAACATCGGCACTTCCAGGTTCTGGCTGGTGACTGACTCACTTGTACCTCTTAGTGCTTGAGAAGACAGCAGAGGAGGTCCCCAAGTCTGGGCTGTTTGTAACATTTGTCAGTCATCATTGTAGAAGCAGTTTTCAGAAAACCTGTAACTTTTAGATAAGTGGAGGTAGATAGCATAGCAGTAGCCACGTATGAAATAGGGAACCTTCCTGATTATTGAGGGCAAAATTGTACGAAGAAGCATGGTATTCCTATGAATCACATTGCCCAGCAGGCTACCCAAGAAGGACTTTGCCACACTTGATTATATACTATGTATGGATGAAAGCAATCTAAGAGATTTGAATAGAAAAGGTAATCAAGTTAAAACTTCTTGGAAGCTATGATCCACAAAAACAAGTTACTGTTGAGGAGGCCTGCTCTGGGAATGACTCTGACTTTGAGACGGTGTACCAGCAGTCTGTTAGGTGCTACAAAGCATTTTTGGACAGGGCACACTAAAGCTGCATCCATTCATTGTTATAGGCCAACCGTGATGAACACCTTCACAGCGATGCTTCACATTTTTCCATCAGTTGGTGTGTTAAAGTGTAATAATGTCCCATAGCTCAAGGCCACAACCATTTCTTCATCTGACTTGCTGTTGCTTACCTTAAAAATAATTGTAGATAGAAATCAGTTATGATTGGCAGATGAATAAATAAAAATCTTTGATTAAAAAAAATAATCAGTACTTCTTGCTTCTCCAATTATATGTGCATTATGTAAGCCAAAGAAAACAAAACAAACCCAAGTGGTCATAAGTGTAGTTTGTTGTAAACTGAGTATGTTATAAGTCGGGAACTACCTGTATATGAATCCATGATGTGAGGGAATCGCCAACAGACTGGGTGGGAGAGACCCAGATTTTGGTCTCAGCTTTTAAATTTACTATTTTTGTGACCTTTGAATGTGTCAGACTCTTTGGTGCTCCTTTGTCTTACGTGCTATAGTGAAAGGTTGTTAGGAGAATCAATATTATGCATATGAAAGCCTTTGGATAGTTTTCAGCACTATAGATATGTGAGATAGTCTTATTATTACTGAAATGGTCCTCCAGGTGTTTTTAAATAAATTTTAGTAAAACAAATGATACAATAAAATAACAAACCCACCTCTCTAAGATAATTACTATATGTGCTGTTATTTTTTATGTTTCATATACTTAAGAGGAAAATTATGGATAGTAAATAAATATATCCTGAAATTTAAAAAAAAAATGTATACAACAGGGATAAGCTATGAACTAGTTTAATCTAATTTATCAGGTTAGTCAGACTCTGTAATTAATCATGTTGCTGTTGTTAGGTGCTGTTGAGTTGCTTCCAACTTACAGCAACCTTATGTATAAGAGAAACACTGCTTGTTCCTGCACCATCCTCACAGTGGTTGCTATGTTTGAACTCCCTGTTGTAGCCACTGTGCCAAGGCATCTTGTTGAGGATCTTCCTGTTTTCAGTTGACCCTCTACTCTACCAAGCATAATGTGCTTCCCCAGAGATGGGTCCCTCCTGATAACATGTCTGAAGTAGGTGAGATGCAGGCTGGCCGTCCTCACTTCTAAGGAGCATTCTGGCTGCATTTCTTTCAAGACACATTTGTTGGTTCTTCTGGCAGTCCATAAATTCATAATTTCTTCTGGCAGTCAACTGCGAAGGAACTGTTTCAAGTGCTGAGGAGCAAGGATATCTCCTTGAGGACTAAGGTG
>NW_006921589.1:3894221-3895379 GCF_000298275.1 Orycteropus afer afer
AACAACAACAACAACTGGCAGTCCATGGTATATCCAATATTGTTTGATAACAGCAATTCAAAGGCATCAATTCTTCTTTGGTTTTCCTTATTCATTGTTCAGCTTTTGCATGCATATGAAGTAATTGAAAATGCCATGGACTGGGTCAGACACACCTTAGTCCTCAAAGTGATATCATTGCTTATTAACACTTTCAAGAGGTTTTTCACAGCAGATTTGCCCAGTGACATAGGTAATTTGATTTCTCGACTGCTGCTTCCATGGGTGTTGATTTTGAATCCAAGTAAAATGAAATATTTGACAACTTCAATCTTTTCTCCATTTATCATAATATTGCTTATTCGTCCAATAACAATAACCCACAACCATTGAGCCAGTTCTGACTTGTGAATCTTTATAGAAGCAGATGGCAGCATCTTTCTCCTGTGGAGTAGCTGGTGGGTTTGAACTGCCAACCTTTTGGTTACCAGCCAAATACTTTAACCACTGTGCTACCAGAGCACCTTAAATAATTGTAAGTCCACATTATTCTCTAAAATGTGAAATTTGTTGTTGTTGTTAGGTGCCATCAAGTCCTCTCCGACTCATAGTGACCTCATGTACAGCAGAATGAAACACTGCCTGGTCTTGTGCCAGCCCAAAGATCTTTGCTATACCTGAGCCCATCCCTGCAGCCACTGTGTTAATCCATCTTGTTGAGGGCCTTCCCCTTTTTCATTGTCCCTCCACTTCGCGAACCATAATATTCTTCTCCAGGGAATGGTCCCTTTTTATAACATGACCAAAGTAGGTGAGATGAAGTCTGGGCATTATCACTTCCAAGGAGCATTCTGACTGCACTTCCTCCAGGACAGACTTGTTAGTTCTTTTAGCAGTCCATGGTTCTTTCTGCATTCTTTGCCAACACCACAACTCAAAAGCATCGACTCTTCTTCAGTCTTCCTTTTTTCATTTTCCAGCTCTCACACATATACGAGGTGAGTAAAAATATCATGGCTTGTGTCAAGCATACCTCAGTCTTCAAGGAAACATCTTTGTTCTTCAGAACTTGAAAGAGGTCCTTTGCAGCAGATTTGCCCAATGCCATATGACGTCTGATATCTTGACTGCTGCTTCCATTGTGGTTGATTGTAGAACCAAGTAATATGAAGTCTTTGA
>NW_006921589.1:3896535-3899274 GCF_000298275.1 Orycteropus afer afer
GATTGGTAAGTTTAAGTTTGAATTCTCCTATTACATGGTATGGTTGAGTTCAGGGCTTAGTCATCCTTGCCTTGCCCCTGCTCCTGGAACTGGGGCCCGCCCTTTTGCTGGCCTTAATAGTGGCCTTTTATTGCAAAACTATATTAAATATTACATTTCTAATTTCGTATTTACATTTTTAATTCCACACCTTCCATTTTCTTTTGATGTTTCCTGCATTATTCAATATATTGCCTATAGAATCTTTTAATACTGCAACTTGAGGCTTGGCTTAAATTTCCTTTTCAGTTCTTTCAACTTGAGAAGTGCTGAGTGTAATCTTCGCTTTTGGCTTTCCAACTCCATGTCTTTGCACATTTAATTATAGTAATTGGCTTTATTTTCTCGGGCTGCTCTTTGAAATCTTCTGTTTAGCTTTTTTATCTTGTTATTTCTTCCATTTGCTTTAGCTACTCTCCATTCAAGGGCAAGTTTCAGAGTCTCTTCTGATATCCATTTTGGTCTTTTCTTCCTTTCCTGTCTTTTTAATGACTTTTGCTTTCTTCATGGATGATGTTCTTGATGTCATCCCACAATTTCTCTGGTTTTCAGTCATTGGTGTTCAGTGCATCAAATCTATTTTTTAGATAGTCTTTAAATTCAGGAGGGATATATTCAAGGTCATAGTCTGGCTCTTGTGGACTTGTTTTAATTGTCTTCAACTTTGAACTTGAACTTGCACATGAGCGTTGATGGTCTGTTGCACAATCAGCCCCTGGCTTTGTTTTGGCTGAAGATATTGAGCTTCTCCATTGACTCTTGCCACAGATGCAATCAATCTGATTCCTGTGTACTTCATCTGGCAAAGTCCATGTGCATAGCCACCATTTGTTGTTGAAAAAATACATTTGCTATGAATAAGTCGTTCATCTTGCAAAATTCTATCCTGCGATCTCCAGCATTATTTCTATCGTCAAGGCCAAATTTTCCAACTACATGTAATTCTTCTTTGTTTCCAGCTTTTGCATTCCAGTCATCAGTGATAATCAGCACATCTTGATTGCATGTTTGGTCAATTTCAGACTGCAGAAGTTGGTAAAAATCTTCAGTTTCCTCATCTTTGGCTTTGGGGGTTGGGGCATAAATTTGAATAATAGTAGTAGTAACTAGCTTTCCTTGTAGTTGTATGGATATTATTCTGTCACTGACAGCATTGTACTTCAGGATAGATCTCGAAACATTCTTTGTGATGATGAATGCCACTTTATTCCTCTTCAATTTGTCATTCCAGCACAGTAGATCATATGGTGGTCTGGTTCAAAATGGCCCAAACCAGTCCATTTCAGCTCACTAATGTCTAGGATATCAATCTTTATGTGTTCCATCTCATTTTTGACAACTTCCAGTTTTCCTACATTCATACTTCCTACATTCCATGTTCTGATTGTCAACAGATGTTTGCAGCTATTTCTTCTCATATTGAGTCATGTCACTTCAGCAAATGGAGGGCCTGAAAGCTCTACTTTATCAGTATTATTAAGGTCAGCTCTACTCTGATGAGGCAGCTCTTTCTCAGTCATATTTTGAGTGCCTTCCACTGAGGGGCTTATCTTCTGGCACTGTATCAGACAATGTTTCAGGGCTATTCATAAAATTTTCCAGTAATCTATCTGACAGTGTTTCACTACTATTCATAAGGTTTTCACTGGCCAATTCTTTGAGAAGTGGACGGCCTCTTCCTTCTGAGTCTGACAGTCTGGAAGCTCCACCGAAACCAGTCCACCATGGCCGCTGGCACAGCCTCCAGCCTCACAGCAACACGCAAGCCACCACAGTGCGACAAACCGACAGACAAGCTCGTCTCCCTTAGCTGTTCCAAGAGCTCTGCTCATTTCCTGGGCTACCCTCTACCTGTTCCTGCCAGCCCTGTCTGCCGCTGCTCCCTTCCACCTGGTGGCTGTCCCCACCTACCTTACCTGTTCCAGCAGGTGGAAAATGTGAAATATGAAGAACTCTTCATAATCATATATATATATTTTATTTTTCTCTAGACCAAAACCACGCTCACTGCCATCAAGTTGTTTTGACTAATAGTGACCCCTCCTTGGGTTTCTGAGGTGGTATCTCTACGGAAGAAGATTGCCCAACCTTCCTTCCAAGGAGTGGCTGGTGGGTTTAACCACCAGCCTTCTGGTTAGCAGTCAAATGCCTTCATGGCATTGTAGTTGCTGGACTATTTTTAACCTTATTGATAGTATTCCACACTTTTTTATAAGCATTATTTGGAAATTGCTAAACATGAATAGAAATGGTGACTTTTGGAGTCTTGTGAACCTGTTTGTCCTTTAATGCAGGGAGAGTGAGATTTGAGGTAGAGGGAGACAAGGGAGAGATAGACTCACCTTGATGTGCAAAGAGAGGTGACGCTGGTTGCTCTGCAGCCACCTCCACCCACCTCTTGCTCGCATGGGGATTTTGGAGAGTGGATCTTGTCCTTCCACCATGGTGCCAACAGTCTGCTCGTCCACCTAGCTGTGCAGGGAAGAGGCTTGAGGGCAGAGAAAAGTGAGGGGAAGAGTAGGGGGAGGCGAAAGCCTCTGCCTTCCTGCCCACAGAAGGATGGAGAAAGGGGCAGGACCCAAAGGAAGGAAATGGAGCCACCAAAGGACACCTCGATGGTGCAAAGGTTAAAGCAGCTCCATCAGCAAAAACCCGACCGTCTGCTCCAGTACAGACACAGCCCAGAGCATGCACTGAGGC
>NW_006921589.1:3899714-3902026 GCF_000298275.1 Orycteropus afer afer
CAGAAGGCTGGCGGTTCAAACTCACCAGCCACTCCTCGGAAGGAAGGGTGGGCAATCTACTTCCGTAGTGATACTGCCTCGGAAACCCAAGAAGGGGTTGCTGTGGGTCGGGTCCGACTCGACGGCACCTAACAACAACAACAACAACACATCTTATTTAGTGGGTACTTCATCTGTCAGGGATTGTAAATTTGAAAAGAGACTTTGATTCTGCGGGAAGGTGCTGTGGGGTTGGGAGAGAGACAGATGCCAGCTATATCTAGAAGCAGAGCTTTTACATGGTGAGAAAACATGACATTAGTAAGGAAGCACAAGTAACCCTGGGCTTACCTCGCTTATTGGGGAATTTAACACTGCTCCTTCCTGCTTTTTAGGTCTCTGCTTAAATGGCCCTATCTCAGGGGACCTGACCAACTGAAAACCCCGTATAAAGCATCCCAGAGTAGGTACAAGTATCTCTTCAATTAGTGCCCAGCAAGGGGCAGAAGGGAGAAGAGCTTCCACTTTCCGGACGCTAGAGGTGAGAGAGGAACCATTTAATCCCGCCCATGCTCTAAGAGCCAGTCTCCCTGGAGAGCCCTGCAGAACCCTGCACTGTTTTCACTCTAAGGCCCGTGCCTTTCCTTGTGTTGCCTGTTGATTCTCATCTCTTGAGAAGGCCCTGGCCAGTACAAGCTCTTAGTTGCTCAGCTACTAACCCAAAGGTTGGTGGTGCGAATTCACCAAAGGCGCCTCAGAGGAAAGTCCTGCCAACCTAGTTCTGAATGATCGCTGTTGAAAACCCCACGGAAGCCAGGGCTGCTCTGAAACCATGCGTTGGAGTCAACTTGAGGACAATTGGTCTGTCCTTGCAGACCTATTACAACTTCCTTCTCATCCCTTTGTCCTCTTCGTTTTCGGCACCACTGCCCACTTCCTTCGTTGCTAGTGTTGCTGGACTCTACCTGAAGCTTTCTCCCAGCTGTGGGACTCCTCCATCCATTTGACAAGCATGCCTTCTGTGTAGACCCCACGGATGTGGCAGACAGGCAGGACAGACCACCCGCGTCCAGAAGCAGGTTTGTGGAGAAATAGTCGAGGCTCCACATGCTGCAGCCAGCCAGGCTCCCTTTAGCAGCCTGCGGTGCAGCTCAGACGAGGGGTTCTGGGCCAACCTTCGAGGGAGTGGGGTTTCTTGGGTCAAGAGACACAGCCACACTTGAGAATCACAGTGGAAACCATTCTCTTGCTCTCAGTCACAAGGGCTGTTTGAATTCCTGGCGCCACGGACCATATGAACACCCGTTGTAAGTGACGGTCGTTTTTATGCCCCTCTTATGGAGCATTTGCATTTTTGAGTTTTTTCGTTATGCCACAGTTAGATCACAAATTAGATATGACTTAATTTCAGGAGAACTTTTTAGTTTGCATGTAAACGTTTGCATTGTTTTTCACCTTGTCAGAAATATGCCACTAGGGGGCGCCGTTGTAGCACAATCTAATCACTGAACGACTCTCCAAGCTCGCTCTTTCCTGTCCACCCCAAGAGAGGATTTAACTGGGTAATTTAAAATTAGTTTATGCTCTGGAAACTACCGCACTAGGAGTCTCGGTGGAAGGCAGAGCTCCCCCAAAGCATGCTGCAATCTCCCTCCTCCGACTTGGGCTCACAGATTGTTGTTAGCTGGCATGGTACCAGCCCCCAACTCACAGCGCCCCCATGCTCCGTGCAACAGGATGCTGTCAGTACTGCACCACCCCCACGATTGGGCGGGAAATCAGACCGCTGAACCCGGAGTTTTCTTTGGCTCATTTTCAGAAGCAGATAGCCACGCCATCATTCTTAGTCCATTTTGGTCTGGAAGCTCCGCTGAAACCTGTTCAGGGTCGTAGCTACATACAAGCTTCCAGAGTGGCTGTGAGTGCATTGGATGGGAATCAACCCGGGGTTCCTGCCTGGAAGAGGAGAATTCTACCACTGAAACACCACTGTCCCCATTCCTGACACTTAGTACTGTTCTTAACCTATCACATTAGAGTTAGGAATGCACGCATCTCTGCCTCTCATTTCCATATGCGCACTCTAAGGCCTAGTTCTCGCAATTCTGGGTAATAATTTCTGCCCTGTAGTTCAGAGCAAGAAAATTTTTGTGCCAAACATTGTGGTAGATGTTTTCCTACAAATTAATGGTACTTAAAGAGAAGCATCAATATAGCTTTGTAGAGTACATCTTTAGTTGTTTTTCTTTTGTTGCTGTTGCCTGTTCAGTTGTAAATAATTTTGGCCTTTCCCACTTCTCCCAACATTTTTTTTCTATCAGATTGCAGGTGAA
>NW_006921589.1:3903371-3904080 GCF_000298275.1 Orycteropus afer afer
CACTCTCAAACGTTTGTAGGAAGTAGTCAGTGTTCACCCAAGAGGGTTCCGATTACTTTGCACATTGCATGGCTAAGTGAGTAAGCTTTAAGAGGACCCTGCAGACACCACAAAAATGTTCCCCAAGTGCGATCATAAAAATATAAATGTCAAGGCAGTGAACGCAAGGGAGGAGCAGAAGAGTTAAAGGCAACAAAGGTGAATACTACTTCACAATCCTGCAATAACAGCGATAACACAGAAGGCTCCTCAGAAGCGAGAGTGGCCAGACTTCGTCTCACTTACTTTGGTCATACTCTCAGAAGGGACCATTCCCTGGAGAAGGACATCATGCTGGTAAAGCAGAGTGCAGGGAAAAAGGGGAAGACCCTCAACGAGATGGACTGACACGGTGGCTCCAACGATGGGCTCAGGTATGGCAAGGACTGTGAGGCTGGCACAGAACCGGGTAGTGTTTTGCTCTGTAATACACAGGGTTGCTATGAGTCAGAGAGAACTTGACGGCACCTAACAACAGCAACATGAGTGGATACATAGACACTCAAGCTGAACAGGGGCGGGAAGGTGAATGGGAGCACAACCACAAATATGTATAGATTTGACAGAGGATAGTGTTACCGGACCAAACGTGGGTCCCTGCCCCGTGTGCAGTCAGGCCAAAAGAGTTTACACACGAAGACTGAGAGGAGAGAAAATTATTTATTGCAAA
>NW_006921589.1:3917878-3918393 GCF_000298275.1 Orycteropus afer afer
GTGAAGAATACTGGAAGTACCACGGACTGCCAGAAGAAGCAACAAATCTGTCCAGGAAGAAGTGCAGGCAGAATGCTCCTTGGAAGCAAGAATGGTCAGACTTTGTCTCATCTACTTTGGTCATGTTATCAGAAGGGACCATTCCCTGGAGAAGGACATCATGCTTGGTAAAGTGGAGGGTCAACCCAAAAGAGGAAGACCCTCAACAAGATGGATTAACACAGTGGTTACAAGGATGGGCTCAGGTAGAGAAAGGATTGTGAGGCTGGCACAGGACCGGGCAGTGTTTCTTTCTGTTGTGCATGGGGTCACTATGAGTTGGAGATGACTCAAAGGCACCTAACAACAACAACAACAGGACAATTTTCCAAAGATAGCAGTCGAGTGTCATGAGAAAGGGTGCCCTTTTGACAATTTACACAGAGGTGCTCTAAGGGCTAGCAGGGATCACTTGCAGCACAGCACGAAGGGGGCCATGTCCTATTAGTGTCATTTTGTCCTCCAGGAGGCCTAGA
>NW_006921589.1:3919613-3929890 GCF_000298275.1 Orycteropus afer afer
ACATGTAATGATATTCTAGGAGCCTTGGTGGTGCCGTGCTTAAGTGCTTGGATGCTAACTGAAAGGTCATTGGTTCAAACCCACCAGCCAGTGGGGATCGACTTGATGGCAAATATTATTATTATAATTATTTTAATGATAGTCTATCCTAGTATTTGTTCAAATGGACCTAAGTTAATTAAGTTAAATGAAATTTTTTAAAAAGGAAATGTGGTATTAAGGCTTACCTTTCATCAGTCAGTATGCTGCTGAGCCCAGCCAGAAAGCATTCTGGGAGCAAAAAGAGAGCAAGTCTGGGGAGAGGACGTGGAGAACCGAAGGGCACTGGTGATGAGGCTACCACTCAGGTGAGGGGCTGCCAATCCCACACCAAGTCTCCAAGTGTCCTAATTACTTGCAGGTCAGGGAGGATATTCTTTTGGAAGCTCAGAGGAGGATTGGCGTGGAGGTAGTGTGATGGTGGGGGACTGCCCACCTGGAGTTATGTCCTTCTTGGCACAGAGCAGGAGAGAGTAAGACTGGTGCCCAGACCACTCGTGCTGGCTGGGATTACAGTAAAATGTCTTTCGGAGAAAGCTTAAGGAGTGCTGCCGCTTTTGGTGGTTTGTCAGGAAGAAGCCAGTTTTAGGTTTTCCTTCTCTGGGAAAATCCGAAGACAATCCCTCAGTGGAGATCTCTAAGCCAACACAACCCGAGACCGGGCCGCACTGGGGATTAGTTCCTGTTCTAGAGGTCTAGGCTGTGCTTGGAAGCTCTGGCGGCATAGCCCTAAGGCATTTGGCTGTTAACCGGAAGGCTACCTTGGAAACCCAATGAAGGTCGCTGAGTCAGAATGGAATCCGTGGAAGGAAGTTCGATATTTATTTATTTATTTTAAAAGAACTAAACCAAGAATCTTCTGGCTCCCCTCAGCGGGGGGTGGGGGGTGGGGAGACACCAAACTATTGCCCTCCAGTCAGTTCTAACTTACAACGATCCCATATCTATTAGCGTAGAACTGTGCTTCATATAGGAGCTCTGGTGGCGTAGTGCCTAAGGCACTTGACTGCTAACCAGAAGGCTGGCGGTTCAAACCCACCAGCCACTCCTTGGAAGGTTGGGCAATCTACTTCCGTAGTGATACTGCTTCGGAAACCCAAGGAGGGGTCGCTGTGAGTGGGGTCCGACTGGATGGCACATAACAACAACAACAATTAAATGAGTAGGGTACTATCACCACCTTGTGATCAGAACTAGAAGTGTCCTTATTCTGAGAGGTGGTAATGTAGTAAACCCGGAAACCCAAACCAGTTGCCATCTTCTCAGCTCACGGTGATCCCGTGGGTGTCACAGTACAACTGTTCCATAGCGTTTCCAAAGACTGATTTTTTAAATTCACTTTTCTCATTTGCTTTGGATCCTTCTTTTATTTTCTTGTTACTTCACATGTATTCACAAGAATTTGTACTTTTTTTTTTTTTTTAAATAAAATCGGCATTGACGTAAAGAGTGTAAAAAATATTCCCAAATCATTGGGACCCAGGGAGGGGCCGCTTTCTCTAAACATTTCTAGTTCAGCTCTGTGCCTCTTGGATGGGCCTTAGGGACAAATACAAAAAAAATAACAGGATACCTATTAAGCTAATTCATAGGAATGCTAGACTACTTAAATATTCCTTACAGGTAAATATTATATTTCACCATGTTAATCATCAGAGATGAGTGGAGATACCTCCTCTTCTGATTTTAGCACATTTTAATTTTATTTTTTGCATGAAAGGATTATTAAAAATAGGGCCCTATATTTGTAAACCTTAGCTGGAGAACACATTTCCAACCACTGGAAATTCAACTAAGCAAAATGTTAATGAAAACTTTACGTTGATTGTGAACTAACATAAACTATTTTTATGTGTCAGAACTAGTTTTTTTTTCCTCCCCAAAATAGGGACATAGTAGATATTTAAATGCTTGTAACCAACAAAGAAAGATTCCTTCCATGTGTGAACCTTCCCTTGACTTTTTATAATAGCGGACTCATACAATATTTGTCCTTCTATGACTGATTTATTTCACTTAGCATAATGTCCTCCAAGTTAATTCGTTGTTTTGTATATTCGCCAGCATTTTTAATTATTCCATAGTATTCTATTGTTTGTGTGTAGCATAACTTTAAGGAGCTCTGGTGGTGTAGTAGCTAAGCCATTTGGCTGCTAAACCAAAGATGAGCGGTCCAACCTCCCCAGCCACTCTGAGGAAGAAAGATGGAGCGATCTTCTTCCATGAAGATTTACAGCCTTGGAAACCCAATGGAGGTCACTAGGAATGGCATCCACTCAATGGCACTGTGTTTGGTTATTTTTTTTGGTTACCATAGTTTGGTTACACATTCATATGTTGATGGGCACTTAGATTGTTTCCATCTCTTTGCTATTGTGAATAGTGCTGTGAGAAACATGGGTGTGCATATACCATTCATGCCAGGACACGCTTCTTTAGGATATATACCTAATTGTGAGATTGCTGGATCAAACGGTATTTATATTTCCAAATTTTGAAAAGAAGCGTCATACCATTTTCTGCAGTGGTTGTACCATTTTATAGTCCCATAAGCAATGTATGAGAGTTCTAATCTCTCCATACCCTTGCCAGCATTTGTTGTTTCTGTTTTCTTGAATTTTGATATTCTTGGTGGTGTGAGAGAATATCTCATTTTTGTTTTGATTTGCATCTCTCTAATGACTAAAGAGCATGAGCATTTCTTCATGTATTTATTGACTGCCTGAATATCTTCTTTGGCAAAGTGTCTGGTCATGTTCTATGCCCACTATGTTTTATTACATTGTTTGTTTCTCTGATGTTGAGGTGTTGAAGTTTTGTATAAATTTTAGGGTTAAGTCCCTTATTGGATATATTGTTGCCAAATAATTTTCCAAATCTCTAAGTTCTCTTTTTACCCTTTTGGAGAAGTCCTTTGCTGTACATTAAAATTTAATTTTTAGAAGGTCCAGGTCATCTAGTTTATCCTCTGATGCTTGTGCATTTTTCATTATATATGAGAGTCTATGCCATAAATCAGTGTCCTTAAGTTTGCCAACCACCAAAGCCAAAGATGAGGAAATTGAAGATTTTTACCAACTTCTGCAGCCTGAAATTGACCGAACATGCAATCGAGATATGCTGATTATCACTGGTGATTGGAATGCAAAAGTTGAAAACAAGAATCACCAGTAGTTTGAAAATTTGGCCTTGGTGATAGAAATAACACTGGAGATCGCATGATAGAATTTTGCAAGACTAATGACTTATTCACTGCAAATACCTGTTTTCAACAACACATGGCATCTATACACATGGACTTTGCCAGATGGAGTGCACAGGAGTAAGATTGACTACATCTGTGGCAAGAGGCAATGGAAAAGCTCAATATTTTCAGCCAAAACAAGGCCAGGAGCTGAATGTGCAGCAGACCATCAACTGCTCATGTGCAGTTGAAGCTGAAGACAAAACAAGTCCATGAAAGCCAAAATATGACCTTGAATATATCCATCCTGACAGTAGAGACCATCTAAAAATAAATTTGATGCATTGAACACCAATGACCAAAAATCACAGAAATTGTGGGATGACATCAAGAACATCATCCATGAAGAAAGCAAAAGGTCATTAAAAAGACAGGAAAGGAAGAAAAACACCAACATGGATGTCAGAAGAGACTCTGAAACTTGCCCTTGAATGGGAGAGTAGCTAAAGGAAATGGAAGCAATGACAAGATAAAAGAGTTGAACAGAAGATTTCAAAGAGCAGCTTGAGGGGTGGGGCTGTAGGAGGTATGGATGTGGTTGGGTTGTGTGGGCATGATGCTCTCTGGCTGCCAATTACCAGTGTCTTTGCCTGTGCAGTCCCCAAAAAGTGGAACTGATTATCAGGTTACTGCTTGGATGGAATATTGCTTGCAAATATTCAAAGTGGCTGCTGCATCAAGTTAGTCAATAGTCCACTGCTCCATTTTCCTCCTTATTTGCTGTTTCCATTCAGTTTCTTCTACTTGTCTGCCTTTTTTATCCTTCCCATCAAAGCTAAGGGTTCCAGGATTATCCTCTGTATCTGTTTCAATTTGTTTCTCATCTCTTTGTTGTAGAGAGTCTTCATAGCTTATCTCCTTATTCTGCCATCTTGCTGGACATCTAGTGTATAGTTCTTGCTTGTTAGTTTTCCTCCCTGAGTTCATACGCATTGTTAAACTCTTGTCTAGCATTGCATGTTGATGTGTAGTCAGTTGAGTCCACACAAATATATACCTCCTTACATGGGACTTTTTGCTTCAGTGCCTGAAGGATCCTTTCTTTTCTTTAAAGTAAGTGCAGTTTCCTAGAATACAACTTGGTGTTGATAAGAAGATTTTAGTTTTTTTTCTGAGATTCAGTCTACTTATTCTACAACATTTTTTGAACTATATATATTTTCCTATCCTATATATTCACTTTCCTTCTTTAGAGTCATGGGTGTACTGAGTATCTGTTGTTAATTTTAGAGTTTTAATATTAAGGTTCTGTTTAAACACTTTTTTATTTAACTTTGCTGATTCAAATGCCACCACTTGTCTTTTAGTCTGTCATACTGTGGTTACTTGTGTGTTACTGTGAGGCTGGAAGCTATGCCACTGGTGTTTCAAATGCCAGCAGTATCACCCATGGTGGACAGGTTTCAGCAGAGCTTCTAGACAAAGAGAGACTTGGAAGAAGGAAGGAGCCATCCATTTCTCAAAGAATTGGCCAGTGAAAACCTTATGGATAGCAGTGAAATACTGTCTGATACTGGAAAACTTTATGAATAACCCTGAAACATTGTCTGATATAGTGCTGGAAGATGAGCCCCTCAGGTTGGAGGGCACTCAAAATGACTGGGGAAGAGCTGCCTCCTCAAAGTATCATTGACCTGAATGTTGTGGATGGAGTAAAGCTTTTGGGATCTCCATTTGTTGATGTGACATGACTCAAAATGGGAAGAAACAGCTGCAAGCATCAATATTGGAACACAGACCATATGAAGTATGAATCTAGGAAAATTGGAAGTTGTCAAAAATGAAATGGGACACATAAAGACTGATATCCTAGGCATTAGTGAGCTGGTTTTGGCCTTTTTGAATCAGACAACCATATGATTTACTATGCTGGGAATGACAAATTGAAGGGGAATGTCATGGCATTCATTGTGACAAAGAATGTTTCAAGATCTATCCTGAAGTACAGAGCTGTCAGTGATAACATATCCATATGCCTACAAGGAAGACTAGTTAATACTACTATTATTCAAATTTACCCACTGACCACCAATGCCAAAGATGAAGGAATTGAAGATTTTTTACCAACTTCTGCAGTCTGAAATTGACCAAACATGCAATCAAATTGTATTGATTATTACTGGTGATTGGAATGCAAAAGTTGGAAACATAGAAGATTCATCAGTAGTTGGAAAATATGGCCTTGGTGATAGAAATGGCACTGAAGATCACATGATAGAATTTTGCAAGACCAACAACTTATTCATTGCAAATACCTATTTTCAACAACATAAATGGCATCTACATACATGGACTTCACCAGATGGAATACACAGGATCGACTACGTCTGTGGAAAAAGGTGTTGGAGAGGTTCAATATCTTCAGTCAGAACAAGGCCAGGAGCTGACTGTGGAATGGACCATCAACTCCTCACATGCGAGTTTAAGTTGAAGCTGAAGACAATTAAAACAAGTCCACAAGAGCCAAAATATGACCTTGATTATATCCCATCTGAATTTAGAGACCATCTAAAGAATAGATTTGCTGAGTCTATCCTTAGTCTAGAATATAATCCTGTTCGCTGACCCCCATCTGATCTTCTCAGTTGTCTATGTGTTTATCTGTAGCCTGGTGTTTGACGTTAATGGTAATGCAGTATTGTGGATATACTGGTATTAGCCTCTGTCATCTTATGTGCACAATTCGGTGTCCTCCCTTTCCTCAGTGTTATCATGGTGGTCACAGACTCTTTCCATACCATCCCTCCCCTTTCCCACCTCAGTGTGTGGCCTCCAATTAGCCTGAAATTATTTCTTCCCTTTCCCTCTTCACCCTGGTAACCTACAAAGGGAGTTCCCTTCCTTAAGCAAACCCTTCCTTGTCTTTTTATAGTAATGGGCTCATACAATATTTGACCTTCTGTGATTGATTTATTTCACTCAGCATAATGTCCTCCAGGCTCATCCATGTTGTGAGATGATTCACGTATCCTTCATTGTTCTTTATTGTAGCATAGTATTCCATTGTGTGAATGTACTATAGCTTGATTATCCATTCATCTGTTGATGGGCATTTATGTTGTTTCCATCTCTTTGCTATTGTGAATTGTGCTGCAATGAACACAGGTGTGCATATGTCTGTTTGTGTCCTGCCTCTCACCTCTTTAGGATATATTCCTAGTAATGGAATTGCTGGGTCAAATGGTATTTTTATTTCCAGCTTTTTAAGGAAACACCATATCGTTTGTCACAATGGTTTTACCATTTTACAACCCCACCAGCAGTGTATGAGAATTCCAATCTCTCTGCAACCTTGCCAGCATTTGTTATTTTCTGTCCTGTTGAACTTTGCTATTTTTGCTGGGGTGAGATGATATCTCATCATTATTTTGATTTGCAGCTCTCTAATGAGTAAAGCTCTGGTGGTGTAGTGTCTAAGACATTTGACGGCTAACCAGAGGGCTGGCAGTTCAAACCCACCAGCCACTCCTTGGAAGGAAGGTTGGGCAATCTACTTCCATAGTGATACTGCCTCAGAAACCCAAGGAGAGGTTGCTATGAGTTGGATCCAACTCCATGGCAGTGGTTGCATTGTTGGTTAATGAGTAAAGATTGTGAGCAATTCCTCAAGTGTTTGTTGGCTGCCAGCATATTGTCTTTAGTTAAATGTCTGTTCATGTCTCTTGCCCATTTTTGAATTTTTTTTGTCTTTTTCGTGTTGAGGTGTTGAAGTTGACTTTGGAGATGAGTCCTTTGTCAGATATGTCATAGGCAAATATTTTCTCCCAATCTGTAGGTTCTCTTTTTTACCCTCTTGACAAAGTCTTTGATGTGCATAAGAATTTAATTTTTAAAAGGTCTCAGTCATCTAGTTTCTCTTCTACATTCTGTGCATTTTGGGTTATGCTTGATAGTCTATCTATGCCATAAATTAGGGCTCCTGGATTTGTCCCCATTTTATCTTTTATGAATATTATAGTTTTGGGTTTCATATTTAAGTCTTTGATCCAATGTGAGTTTGTTTTTGTGTATGGGGTGAGGTACGGGTGATGTTTCATTTTTCTGTAAGTGGATATCCAATTTTTCCAGCACCATTTGTTAAAGAGGCTATCTCTTCCCCATTTAATCAGTTTTGATCCTTTGTTGAACATCAGAAGTCCATTGATGGATGGGTCTATTTCTGGGTTTTCGATTCTGTTCCATTTGTCAGTCTGTCTGTCATTGCACCAATACCATGCTGTTTTGACTACTGTGGCTGTATAGTAGGTTTTAAGATCTTGGAGTGTGAGACCTCCTACTTTATTCTTCTTCAGTAGTACTCTGCTTATCTGAGGTCTCTTTCATTTCCATATGAATTTAGTAATTGGTTTTTCCATGCCCTTAAAATATATTTGTTGGTTTAATGGATCAGGATTCCATTAAATGTAGATTGCTTTAGGCAGTATTGGCATTTTCACAATATTCAGTCTACCTATCCATGAACAAGGCAGGTTCTCCCATTTATGTAGAGCTCTTATTGTCTCCTATAGTAGTGTTTTATAGTTGTGTGTGTGTGTGTGTGTGTGTGTGTGTGTGTGTGTAGGTCTTTTGTGTCTCTGGTAAGATTTATTCCTAGATATTTTATATTTTTAGTAGCTATTGTAAATGGTATTGCTTCCCTTATTTCTTTTTCAGAGGTCTCTTTGTTGGTGTAGAAGAATTCAGCTGATTTTTGTATGTTGACCTTGTATCCTGCCACTTTGCTGAACCTCTCTATTAGTTCCAGTAGTTTTTTTTGCTGAGTCTCTTGGGTTTTCTATGTATAGAATCATATCATCCACAAATAGTGATAGCTTTACTTCCTCTTTGCCAATTTGGATGTCTTTTATTTCTCTTTCTTGCCTTATTATCCTTGCTAGGACTTCCAATGCAATGTGAAATAGAAGTGGTGATAGAGGGTATCCCTGTGTGGTTCCCATTCATAAGGGGAATGCTTTGAGTCTTTCTCCATTAATAATAATGTTGGCCGTTGGCTTTGCATATATGCCCTTTATTATGTTGAGGAATTTCCCTTCTATCCCTATTTTGCTGAGAGTTCTGAACAAGAGTGGGTATTGTATTTTATGAAATGTCTTTTCTTTGTCGACTGATATGATCATATGGTTCTTTTGTTTTGTTTATGGGGAGGATTACATTGATTGTTTTTCTGATGTTGAACCATCCTTGCATACCTGGTGTGAATCCCACTTGGTCAGGATGTATTATTTTTTAAATATGTTGTTGGATTCTGTTGGCTAGGATTTTGTTGAAGATTTTTGCATCTATGTTCATGATGGATATTGGTCTACAGCTTTCCTTTTTAGTGGTATCTTTCCCTGGTTTTGGTATTAGTGTTATGCTTGCTTCATAAAATTAGTTTGGGAGTATCCTGTCTTTTTCTATGTTCTGGAATATCTTGAGTAACATAGGTGTCAACTCTTCCCTGAATATTTGGTAAAATTCTCCAGTGAAGCGATGAGGGCCAGAACGTTTTCTTGTGGGGAAGGTTTTTTTATGATCTGTTCAATTTCTTCCTTTGTTATGGGTCTGTTCAAGAATTCTATCTCTTAGTGGGATGGTTTAGGTGGGTCTTGTGATTCCAGAAACTTGTCCATCTCTTTTAGGTTCTAAAATCTGTTGGAGTACAGTTTTTCATAATATTCTATCAGTATCTTTTTTATTTCAGTTAGTTCTATAGTGATGATACCCTTTTCATTTACTATTCTTGCCACTTGCATCTTCTCTTTCTTTTCTTTTGTTAGATTTGCCTTTTTTGTTAATCTTTTCAAGGAACCAGCTTTTTGTTTTGTTGATTTCCTCTATTTTTTTTGTTTTGTTTTCTGTTTCATTTATTTCTGCTCTGATCTTTAGTATTTCCTTACTTCTAGATACTGTAGGATTCTTTTGTTGTTCTTTTTCTAATTGTTGGAGTTGTTGAGCTAGAGTGTTGATTTTGTTATTTCCTCTTTTCTGATGTATGCATTTATTACTATAAACTGACCTCTGAGTACTGCTTTTGCTGTGTCCCATAGATTTTGGTAAGATGTATTTTCATTTTTTTTTTTTTATTTCAGTTTTTATTTCTTCTAGTACCCAGGAGTTTTTGAGCAGTGTATTGTTCAACTTCCATATGTTTGATGTTTTTTCCTTGATCTTCCTATTGTTAATTTCTAATTTTATAGCATTGTGCTCCGAGAAGGTGCTTTGGGGGGCACCAGACTCAATTGACACAACAAAATACATAAAAATCTTGTCTCACAACCTACATTAGTGAGTAGCAATTGGGGTCTTAAAAGCTTTCAAGTGGTCATCTAAGATGCAGCTAATGGTTTCCTATTGTCGGAAGCAAAGAAGAGTGCAAAAAACCAAGGGCATTTGGAAGAAACCAGCCCTAGGACATGATGGACCTCAAGACAAGAAGAACTCTAGATGGTGCCTGGCCAACTACCAATGCCAACTACTTGGGAAAGGATCAAAACTGGAGATCCATTCTATCCAATGGAAGGAAAAACATGGAACACCATCCAAAAACACAATAATGACCAGAATTACTGGTCAGAGGGAGTTTGGTAGGAGCCCCCCCCCCCCAATACTATGGCCCTGAGATACACTTTGGGCCTGGAATAAAATTCACTCCTAGAGGCTGGCTCTCAGCCCAATAGTAAATAAGACATACACACAGACCACTCAACAACTCAGGGTGACACACCAACATACCCTGTGGAGAGGCATACCTTGGAGTAATTGACCACAGGGCACCAGAGGGGCAACATTCATATGGAGGAAATGCAAGACACACAGGATTGCATAACTATGAGGGGCGCGGGGGCTCACTGGAAAGGGAGGGAAGGAGAGTGGTTTAGGATTAGGGATAGCAATTGGGGAGTGAAACCAAATGTACATGAAATGTTGAATGTAGAACAAACTCTGCTCTGTAAATTTGCACCTAAACCACAATTAAAAAAAAAAAAAAAGATTTGATGCATTGAACACCTAT
>NW_006921589.1:3930359-3947674 GCF_000298275.1 Orycteropus afer afer
TCCATTTCAGAAGGTGGCATATGATCAAGAACCAATGGTATTGAAGGAAGAAGTTGAAGCTGCACTGAAGGAAGTGGCAATGAACAGGGCTCCAGAAATTGACAAGATACCCATTGAGATGTTTCAATAAACAGATGCCATTCTGGAGGCACTTAGTCATGTATGTCAAGAAATTTAGAAGAGAGCTACCTGGCCAATTGACTGGAAGAGATCCATATTTGTACTCCTCCAAAGAAAAGTGATCCCGCAGAATGTGGAAATTATTGAACAATATCATTAATATCACATGCAAGTAAAATTTTGCTGAAGATAATTTAAAAATGGTTGCAGCAGTATATTGACAGGGCACTTCCAGAAATGCAAGCTGGATTCAGAAGAAGATGTAGCATGAAGGATATCATTGCTGATGTCAGATGGATCTTCCCTGGAAGCAAAGAATACCAGAAAGATGCTTATTTGTGTTTTATTGACTAGCATTTGATTGTGTGTATCATAACAAATTATGAATAAAATCACAAAGAATGGGAATTCCAGAGTACTTAATTGTGCTCATGAGGAACCTGTACATAGACAAGGAGGCTGTTGTTCAGACAGAACAAGGGGATACTCCATGGTTTAAAATCAGGAATGGTGTGTCTCAGGGTTGTATCCTTTTGCCATACTTATTAAATCTGTAGGCTGAACAAATAATCTGAGATGCCGGACTATATAAAGAGAAGTGTGACATCAGGATTGGGGGAAGACTCATTAACAACCTGTGATATACAGATGATACAACCTTGCTTGATGAAAGTGAAGATGACTTGAAGCACTTAGTGGTGCAGATTAAAGACTACAGTCTGTAGTATGTTACAACATAAAGTAGTTATGTTTCAACATAAAGAAAATGAAAATCCTTACAACTGGCCCAGTAAGCAACATCACGATAAATGGAGAAAAGATTGAAGTAGTCAGAGATTTCATATTACTTATTTCCACAATCAACACCAGTGGAAGTAAACAACAACAACAACAACAAAAACCCCAAAAACCCAAAAAGTGGATTCTGACTCATAGTGACCCCTCCTTGGGTTTCTGAGGTGGTATCTCTATGGAAGTAGATTGCTGAGTCTTCCTTCTGAGGATTGGCTAGTGGGCTTCAACTGCCAGCTTTTTAGTTAGCAGTCAAATGCCTTGGGCACTATGCCACCAGAGCCGGAAGTAGTAGTCAAGAAATCAGAGGACATATCGTACTGGGCAAATCTGTTCCAAAAGACCTTTGAAAGTGCTGAAGAGCAAAAATGTCTCTTTGAAAACTAAGGTATGCCCAACCCAAGCCATGGTGTTTTCAGTTGCCTCATATGAACGTGAAAGCTGGGCAATGAATACGAAAGACTGAAGAAGAGTCGATGCTTTTCAATTGTGGTGTTGGCGAAGAAAACTGAAGCTACCATGGACTGCCAGAGGAACTAACAAGACGTGCAGTCAGAGTGCTGCTTGGATGGGACAATATCCAGACTTCGTCTGACCTACTTTGGTCATGTTGTCAGAAGGGACCATTCCCTGGAAAAGGATATCATGCCTGGTGAAGTGGAGGGTCAGAGAAAAAGGGGAAGGCCCTCAACAAGTTGGATTGACATGGTGGCTGCAGTGATGGGCTCAGGTATAGCAAGGATTGTGAGTCTGGCACACGACTGAACAACATTTCCTTCTGTTGTACACAGGGTTGCTATGAGTCAGATTGCACTCAATGGCACCTAACAACAACAACAACAACAATTCAAAAACAGGTGCAGCAGTACACAGACAGGGAATGACTAGAAATCCAAACTGTAGTCAGAAGAGGATGTGCAACAAGTGAGATCACTACTAATGTTAAATGGATCTTGGCTGAAAACAAAGAATACCAAAAATATGTTCACTTGTGCTTTATTGACTATTTGACTTTATCATAGCAAATGATGGATAGTATTGTGAGGATTGGGAATTCCAGAACACTTAGTTGTGCTCATGAGGAACCTGTACATAGATCAAGAGATAGTCATTCTAACAATATAAGGAGATATTGTGTGGTTTAAAATCAGAAAAGTTGTTGCATCAAGCAACAAGTTGCATCAAGCTTGTATCTTTTCACCATAGTTATTCAATCTATATGTGGAGCAAATAATCCTAGAAGCTGGGCTGTATAAAGAAGAATGTGGCATCAGGATTGGAAGAAGACTCCTAACCTATGATATGCAGATGACACAGTCTTTTTCGCTGAAAGTGAAGAGGACTTGAGGCACTTACTGATGAGGATCAAAGACTACAGCCTTCAATATGAATTGCACCTCAACATAAAGAAAATGCATTTCTTCACAACTGAGCAAATAAGCAATGTCATGATAAAAGGTGAAAAATTGAAGTTGTCAAGGATTTCATTTTACTTGAATTCACAATCAATGCACGTGAAAAAAACTGTCAAGAAATCAAACAACGTATTACATTGAGGAAATCTGTTGCAAAAGACATCTTTACATTGTTAAAGAATGAAAATGTCACTTTGAAGACTAAGATGCTCCTGACCCCAGCCATGATATAGCTTCATTTACATGTGAAACCTGGACAATGAATAAGGAAGACTGCAGAAGAATCAATCCATTTGAATTGTGGTCTTGACAAAGAATTGTTGTTGTTGTTATGTGCCGTCGAATCGGTCCTGATTCATAGCAACCCCTCCTTGGGTTTCTGAGGCAGTATCACTATGGAAGTAGATTGCCCAACCTTCCTTCTGAGGAGTGGCTGGTGGGTTTGAACTGCCAGCCTTCTGGTTAGCAGTCAAGTGCCTTAGGCACTATGCTACCAGAGCTCCAAGGCAAAGAATAGTGAATATATATCATGGTCAGCCACAAGAACGAACAAAGCTCTCTTGGATGGTGTACAGCCGAAATGCTCCTTAGAAGCAAGTATGGCAAAACTTTGCCTCTACTGTTTTGTTCATGTTATTAGGAGGGACCAGTCTTGGGAGCTCTGGTAGCATAGTGCCTAAGGCATTTGACTGCTAACCAGAAGGCTGGCGGTTCAAACCCACCAGCCACTCCTCGGAAGGAAGGTTGGGCAATCTATTTCCATAGCGATACCTCCTCGGAAACTCTAGGAGGGGTCGCTATGAGTCAGGTCCGACTTGACAGCATGTAACAACAACAGCAAGTTTTTGGAGAAGGATATCATGCTCAGTAAAGCAGAGGGTCAACAAAGAAGAGGAAATCGTTCAACAAGATGGATTGACACAGTAGTTGGAACAGTGGGCTCAACACAGCAAATACTGTAAGGATGGTGCAGGAATGTGCAGTGTTTGGCTCTGTCGTACACAGGGTTGCTGTGAGAATGGATTCAACAGCACTTAACAACAATTCTTCTCCAGCTTGTCCTGTAGAGTCTTCGTTTCTGTGAATAACTTTTATTTATGTGATAAATTTATTTTTCCTTCTACTTACTTATCTTGAGAGCATGGCCACTTAAGTTTTCAAGTATATAATTTTTCATTAAATGTTCTGATATCTTCTCGTGGAGGTGAATTTTCATTATGTTCTCGAATTCTTAGGAAAAACCTTTGGTCACAATTATAAGTTGCCTCCCTGTACCATTTTTCTAACTTGATCACATACTTTGTTGGCGAGACTTTTGGTTTGTAGTCACCCTCATACATGGCAGGGAGAAATGAAAGAATGGTACAACCTTTGTATATGGGAATTTAGCAATATTTAATAAAATTATGCCCACTTTCAGGGATCTATCTAAAGAACACACAAGATAAAATATGAAAAGATATATGTACAAATTTCATTTCAGCAGCATTTAGAATAGGAACAGATGGAAATAAACCAAATGTTCATCAATAGAATACTAGTTTAACTATTATGGTATATACACACTGGAAAATACCACGTCTATGTAAAGGAGAGTGAGGCACACTTCAGCATCTTTGTATTTGTAATGATCTCAAACATTTGACATTATGTGAATATATCATAATGGGCACCTTAAGAAAAGGCAGAAAAATGAAATATATATATTTACAAAAAGTAATGGAAAATGAAAAATAGAAAAAATGGTTATATGTAAGGAGAGGGAGGTAAAAACTTTACAAAACAGAAATGATTTCCATTTTCTATGAATATACTGTCTGGTAGCATAGTGGCTAAGACACTTGCCTGCTAACCAGACGGCTGGCGGTTCAAACCCACCAGTCACTCCTCGAAAGGAAGGTTGGGCAATCCTACTTCCGTAGTGATACTGCCTCGGAAACCCAAGGAGGGGTCGCTATGAGTCGGGGCCGACTCGACGGCACATAACAACAACAACAACAACAACATGAATATACTGTACTTGGCGGGTTTAACTTTGGAACCATGTAAATATTTCCAATAAAACCATTAAAAACGGAAATAAAATGCAACAAATGAAACTAATTATCAATTAAGTCTGTGTCTTAATCAGAGAGAATTATTTTAAATGAATAGAAAGCTCAGTACGTTGGGATAAATCCTTAGGACATACACACAATTGTAAAGAAATCAGTCTTCCATAATCACATTATTAGTCTCAATATTGTTGTTGTTTCTGCATGCCATTGTTTTGGCTCCAACTTATAGCAACCTTTTCGGACAGAGTAAAACTGACCTGTTTCCTAGACTGTGATCTTCATGGGAACAGATCAGCAGATCACTTCTCCTGAGGAGTGGCTACTGGGTTTGAACCACTGACCTTTCAGATAGCAGCCTAGTGCTTAACCACTTGCGGTAGTTCAGTTTGTGTGTCAACTTGGCTGGGCCTTGGCTGGGCAGCTGGATGTAGTATTCTCCATGATGAGACTGGTAATCAACTCCATGGTGAAATCTACTGTGAGCAGCTGAGTAGCTGCCTTAGGGATGTGGTCTGCTTACTGTATATAAGGAGAAGCTTTGGGAATGGTCTCTAGCTTATTGCACGCTTGAACCCTGCATGTAGCTGAGTCGTTGTTCAGCAGCCTGCCATGCTCTGCCCACCTTGGGACTTTCAATGGATTTGAATGAATGGCCTGCCGTGTGGTTTGGTATAACATTGGGACTGTGCCTTTTACTTGTCAACCATAGGCTTGTCAGTCTCAGCAGCCAGCAGCTGTCTGCGTGAAGAAAAGCCTCTAGCTCCAGTGGGCTGGGAGTAGGAGGCAGAGCTAAACCCCGAGGTTGAGGAGCTTTCACCCAGCCCTTAGAGCCTGGCACTTTGAACTTGGACTTAAAGCCTCCAAACTGTAAGAGAATAAGCTCCTGTTTGTTAAGGACATCCTTTTTGTAGTACATTCTTGTCAGAGTGGCTTTAGGTAACGAGAACACCATTGCACCACCAGGGTATGGTTATTCTAATGTTTATTACTATACGTTGTTGGCACAAAGCAAACAAATAATAATTTTAGGGATTCAAGGTTACAGAGTAAAACAAAATAGCTTCAAATATAAAATCAAGTAAGAATCCTACATTCTAAATTTGAATTAGAAACATTAACATGAACTGTCAGCATGTAGTAGTGGTGTTTGCACATTGTGAGTGTGATTTATGCCACTAGATTTTATACTTGGAAATGGTTGAAATGGTCAGTTTTATGTTGTGTCTATTTTACCACCAAAAGCAAAAAATAAATTATGTCCAGTGTAAAGACAGTGATTTGAGCAATGTTCCTGATTCAGGTGGGATATCAGGACCATCACCCAAATCAAACAAACCAAATTATGTCATGGTAACCAAATTACCCAGTCATCAGAAATCACAAACAAGTGGCAATTCCAGCAGAGTTAGTGACTACCAAGACTATTTCACTTTCACATAGGTATTTCATTAATAATTATTACCACACACATGGAGGCCCAGTATTTCTGATGATTGGAGAGGAGAAGGCTGTCATTGGAATGTTGGTATCAAAACTTTTGGCCTGGATTCCATCTGCTGAGAGCTTGAGCGCCCTCTGCTGGTTTCTGGACCACAGATTCTATGCACTCAGCCAACCAAAATCAAGGGTTGAAGGGTTTCTTTTCTGTGGTTGTTCTCATGGCTGTGTCTACTCTGTTTCTCTTTTTAATTTAGGCAATGTTAGCGCTAATATGCTCCTGTTCGATGAAGCTGAATAATTGAAAATTCAAATGATAAGAAAGAAAAATTGTAGTTAGAGGTTGGGGATAGGAGCAACATTTTTCATAAAAAGATTCCTATGAAATTTCCTTTGGATAAAATGTACCCCTCATGTACTATATATTCACCTTAAAACTTTTTTTTTTTTTTTTTAACACATGTAAGCAAAATGGCTTACCTATTAATTTTTTTCTCCTCCAATGGAATATCATGTCATGAAAATTATTCTTTCCATGGAAAAAGGATGACAGTATTGTTAAAACAACTCATCAAAGGTAACTGGATGTCGTATCACATTTCAGCCTGCAGTGGCAGGGCAAGAAGCCAGAGTATAAGACCTATTTTTGCCTCAATAGTTTATTCTTGCCGCTGACTGTTTTTGTTTTCTCCCCAGTAGAGAGATTTTTAGCTTACTTGCTTACGATTATAAATTGTTCACTATATGAAGTCAAGCAAATAGAATGAAATGTAAAAAGCTCCTTTGAAGCTTGTGAAAAACCCAATTCAATATCAGTCTTTCATTGTCATTCAAGTAAGAAGGAAGATTGCTTTTTTACAACCTGAGAATGTGATTAAGTCACTGAAGTGATACCTTTATTATATGAGTCATAATTGTTGGTGCTATTTATCATGACAGACTAACCCTTACTGGGGGCTTCACCTGTTTCTCGTAGCTGTGACTCCACAAATGTGATTTTGAATCCCAACTCACTTAACTTTGGTAGTGAAGTGACATCCCATAATCAGTTCTACATTTCTTCATTAGAAACTTTGATTTGTGTGTGTGTTAATGATGTTATGATAGCCTTTAAATTGTTTTTAATTTCTTTATGGAAGTAAATTGCTGTTCAAAAATGGAATAACGTGTGTTACAGGAAATAACAAAAGCAAATAACTTGTTTGCTATCCAAATTAATTTCACGTGGTGCATCTGAGCAAGAGAGTATTAGAAAGAACCAACAATAGAATTTGAATTTGATTAATTTGTTAAAAAAAGTCTATTGTTGTTAGATGCTGTCGAGTTGTTTCCAACTCATAGTGACCCCATGCTCAGCAGAACAAAACATGGCCCGATCCTACCCCAGCTCCACAGTCCTTGCTATACTTGAACCCCTCGTCTCAGCCACCATGTCAATCCATCTCGTTGAAGGACTTCAATTCTTTCGTCAACCCTCCACCTTACCAAGCATGACATCCTTCTCCAGGGAATGGTCCCTTCTGACAACGTGACCAAAATAGGTGAGACGAAGTCTGGCCCTTCTCGCTTCCAAGGAGCATCTTGGCTGCACTTCCTCCAGGACAGATCTGTTAGTTCTTTTAGCAGTCCACTGTGCTTTCAGCATTCTTTGCCAGCACCACAACTCAAAAGCATCAACTCTTCTTCGGTCTTCCTTATTCATTGTCCAGCTCTCACATGCATACCAGGCGATTGGAAATATCATGCCTTGTGTCAGGCGCACCTTAGTCCTCAAGGAGATATCTTTGCTCCTCAGCGCTTGAAAGAGTTCTTTCACAGCTAACTAGCCCAGAGCTACATATCATCTAATGTCCCGATTGCTGCTTCCATTGACATCGATTATAGAACCAAGCAACGTGAATTCTTTGACAACCTCAATCTTTTCTCCATTTATCGTGATGCTGCTTATTGGTCCAGTTGTGAGGACATTTGTTTTCTTTATATTGAGATGTAATCCATACTGCAGACTGTATTTTTCAAACTTCATCACAAGTGCCTCAAGTCATCCTCACTTTCAGCAAGCAAAGTTGTATTGTCTGCATATCTCAGGTTGTTAATGATTCTTCCTCCAATCCTGATGCCATGTTTTTCTTCATATAGTCCAGCTTCTCGGATTATTTGCTCAGCAAAAAGTCTAAGAATATGAAAATTTATTCTAGATTGAATAATGTTAGTGGGGGAAATTCTATGATTGGGCACTTCGATGGATCTTATCTATTGTTTCCCAGACATTCCATTGATCTGACAGGAATCAGTAGGTCCATACCAGGCTGGAAGGATGGTCAGGGGATGTAGTATTTATTCTCTGCAGTCATGTGCCTCATTCAAACTGAGGGCTTTAATTACCTAAAGCTGAAAGGGACACTGGAAATGAGAAAAAATTAGCAGGTTCTCCTGTAGCTTCTCAGTAACATAATTGCTGAGCCAAGGTAAATGTTTTGTCTCTTGAAACTCTTATTATATGAGGACAAATTGTGTCTAGAAAGATTCTACCACTTGGTACTTCCACAAGAGGGACAGGAGAGAGCCTGTATCATTACATCCATGCCAACACTGAGCACTAAAATAAATCTTGCCAGCTTGATAGGAGGGGAATAACTGACTCATATTTATGTTACTTTGATAATAAATAATAATTAAAAAAAAAAAAACCCAAACTCTCTGCCCGTGAGTCAATTCCTACTCATAGAAGCCCTCTTTGTGTTTCTGAGAGGGTAGATCTTTACAGAAATAGATTGCCCAGTCTTCCTTCTGCAGAGTGGCTGGTGGGTTTGAACTGTCAACTTTCTGGTTAGCAGTCAAATGCCTTAGGCACTACACCACCAGACCTCTCTATTACTTTGATAATAGAGAGGAAGGAAGGTTGGTCAGGCAATCTACTTCCGTAGTGATACAGCCTTGGAAACCCAAGGGGGAGTCGTTACGATCGGATCCGACTCGATGGCACATAACAACAACAACAACAAATGTTTTCATACATTTGCTGGCTATTTGTGTTTCTTCTTTCTGAATATCCTAAGTCTTTTGCCGACTTTTAAACAATTCATCATCAGCTAGTTACAGCATCATACAGGGGAGGGAGATTTTTTTCTTTTAGCAATAAAGATTGAAAACACATTAGTTAAATAGGAAATCTTATTAAGGAAGAAACACCATTGAAAAGTAAATAAAATTTTTACTTAGTTTTCTTATCACTCAGAAACTTAGGTTCAAATGATGTTCTGTCTAGATGAAGCAGCAAGTCAGAAAGAATGAAAAATAGCATCAGTATAATGAACTGTGGTTGTCTTAATGCCTTGCAAACAATTAAATCACTGACATTTTAGCCCTTTCAAAAATGGGCCCCTAGTCTTAAAATCTAGTGAGCAGCCATCTAAGATGAAACTATTGGTCTCTCTCTGTCCAGAGAAAAGAAGAGTGAAGAAAATCAAAGACTCGAGGGAACCACTAGTTCAAAGGTTGACTTTAGTATATTAAAGAACACAATATGGGTGGTTACAGGTATTTGTAGCTCCTTCATTGAAATGACAAGAGGACCACAAGAACCACAGTAACCACAACCTCTACTACCCAGAGACCAGAAGAACAAGATGGTGTCCTGCTACCACTGCTGACTAATTGAGATCACAGAAGTTTCTCACAGAACGGGAGAAAAATGTAGAACAAAACTCAAAATAATAAAAAACCTAGACTTACTGATCTTATAGAGACTAGTGGAACCCTTGAGACTGTAGTCCCTTAGATACCTTTCAAACCTGGAATTGAACCCACCCCTGGGGTCACCTTACAGGCAAACAACAGACAGGTCTATGAAATGAACAATAATAGTCACAAGGCACATAGTCTTCAGAATAATCAACCGTATGGACCCAAAAGGCAACATTTGCCCCAAAACAGAGCTCAGAAGGCAGGAGGGGGCAGGAAAGAAGGATGAAACGGATCCCAGGGAGGACGGTGGAAGAGTACTGCTGCGTCATGGGGACCAGTCCTGCAACCAATGTTGCAAAAAAAAAAAGTGCATAAATTGCTGAGTGGAAATCTAATGTTGTTGTTGTTGTTGTGTGCTGTCAAGTTGGACCCGACTCATAGTGATCCCTCCCTGGGTTTCCAAGGCAGTATCACTATGGAAGTAGATTGCCCCAGGAAGACTAATAGGTCTGTAAACTTCCACCCAAACCACAGTAAAAAGCTTAAAAAGAAAGAAAAAAGAGTTCCTCTCTGCTCTGAGTCATGGTAATAATTTGATATTTTGGTTGACTTTAGTATATTAAAGAACACAATATGGGTGGTTACAGGTATTTGTAGCTCCTTCATTGAAATGACAAGAGGAAATGGAATAACTAAAATGAGACAAATTCTAGCAATTATAGCTCATTTCTGCATTTATATGTCACTGAGACTATGCTAATTAAAATGTCAAGCTGAACATGCTATAAATATTCCACATGATTTCAAAATATGCATGTTTATTTTATGGTGAAACTGATGTTAAACTAAGTTGATGTTAATTAAAGCATGTTTTTCTGCTTTAATTGTTCTCACAGAGTGTGTTTATGCTTTCATCTTAGAGGTCTGAGGACCGTCAGCCTCCGCTGCCTCAGTAGCAGACGCGCTTTGGCTGATACTGTCAATTTCCGAACTGAAATAGAAAAGAAAATGGGGCTCGCCAAAAAGAAGTGGGTTGCGTTTGGCGGCTCTTATGGTGGCTTCCTGGCAGTGTGATCGAGAGTAAAAGATCCCAACCCGTTTGATGCGGCAGTGGCCAGCAATGTACCAGTTCAAGCAAAAGTTACTTTTTGTGGTGAGTCTTTCTATATAGGGAAGTCCCTGGGTAGAGCAAATGCTTAACATGGTTGGCTGATAACCAAAAGATTGGAGGTTCAAGTCCATCCAGAGGCAACTTGAAAGAAAAGTCTGGCAATTTACATCTGAAAAATGAGCCCTGGATATGCGTTTATAAGGAGCCCTGGTGGCACAGTGCTTAAAGTGCTTGAATGTGAACCAAAAAGTGAGCGGTTTAAACACACCAGCCACTCTGTGGGAGAAAGAGTTCTGGTTATATTATATTATAGGGAAGAATCACAAGGATTATCCATTTTTCCCCCGACACTTTATTCAGCCTAATCATATCATACATTTCAATTCCACTAGCTCATTACATCCTGTCACTGGTCCTTTGACCTCTTCTTTGCCTGGCTCAGAACCACTGGCTTCACAGCAATGACCTCCTCTCATCTGTAATCCAAATAAATCACTATTTAAAAGTAGTCTGTTGGGTTTGAACCTCAGCCTCTTACCATGGTCCTTAGTGTGACACGTAGTTCTGTGGGGAGAGCTCTGGTGGTGTAGTGCCTAGGGCATTTGACTATTAACCAGAAGATTGGTGGTTCAAACATGCCAGCCACTCCTTGGAAGGAAGACTGGGCAATCTACTTCATAGAGATACTGCTTTGAAACCCAAGGAGGGGTCGCTGAGTCAAATTGACTCGATGGCAGTGAGTTTTTCGGTTACAGTATAATATAATATAAGCCTTCCTCTATATCTCTATTTCATAGTTAGTGATCAGCTACTATATACTGTGTGTGTATGAGTGTGTGTAGTGGTATACAAATATATGATCAATATATGTATATTGTGGGCCAGTATGATTGGGAAGAGCATCAATTATCATTTTAATCTGTATTGACTGAATATTGTAGAAACATAGTCCTTACAAATGAGTATTCTGCAATCTTAATTTTTCAAAGATAATCATAGTTCAGAGTTATCTCAGGATGTTTTGTGGTTCAACTGATTGATTTAAATGAAAGCAGTTTGATAACAGTAGTGATACAAAAATGCTGGATGGAATTATTTCACAGACATATTTTGAAAACCTAAAAGTAGTGATTATAACTTAGTTCTCTTTCCACAGTACAGATGTTTTGAAGAAACCGAGTATTCACTAATTTTGGACTCTTTTCTACATTTGGGTTTTGAAGTTCAAGTGAAATGAAATTTCACTTCTGTTTTCCTGTTTTCTTTCCCATGTGTTATGTAAACCTATGAAATTCAACTCACTCATGGACAAAGCCTCTTTCCTGGAGGAACTGGTGGCTTTTTGGTGTCCTCTCAAGCATTATAAGCAACACAAAACTATTAAAGTAAGAAAATGAGGAAAGACATGGAGAAACACAGAAAGAAAAGGTCTAGTCAGCATTGACTAGTGGTTTGGTTGTCACACATTAGTTGTAGAGAAGGATGGACATGGGTGGGTGTTTCTTTGAAAATTGAAATAACACATACAAGCCTCTAGTCTGAGTATCAAACTAAGTGATGAAACATGTCAGCTACCAAATTATCTTAATATCCCACAAATTCTTCTTACTCATTTTTTCTTCTAACTATAGTTGGATGTTCTTTCAAAGTAATAGAATAATGGATTCACTGTAGGCCAGAATTCAACTAGTTCATTATAATCTTTTATTTCACCAACTTTAGAAAGCTTTCCCATTAAGTAGAAGGCACCCCAAACCTGACCTATTTCATAGTAACAACTATGTTGTTGTTGTTGTTATGTGCCGTGGAGTCGGACCGACTCATAGCGACCCCTCCTTGGGTTTCCAAGGCAGTATCACTACAGAAGTAGATTGCCCCATCTTCCTTCTGAGGAGTGGCTTGTGGGTTTGAACAGCCAGCCTTCTAGTTAGCAGTCAAGTGCCTTGTGCACTACGCTACCAGAGCTCCTAGTAACAACTATAAGCTTATAAAAAGGAATTGAGTTCTATCTTGCGTGGACTGAAGAGTAAGTATGACATGGTATATTTAATGATTTAAATAACTCAGACACAGAAAATTTTAAAGAAATTTGAGTATAAAGGTGGTAACTTTTTTTTTTTTTTTTTTTTAGCTCTTTTTATTCCCTGGATCCTAGAATAAGATAGGTTTTGAAATGGAAATCTTGTGGATTTTGATATATCTAAAATAAATAATATTAATGACTTTATTTTGGAAATTAGGGAAATAAAGAGTTTTTGAAGACTGCCAGAGATTAAGGGACATGTCCTTGGGACTGGGGTACCTAACCAAGGCAGCTTTACCCCATGGGTCATCTTGTCCTAACCTAGCCTGGTAAACTGCTAAAGAGAACAAGTACAAGGACAGCAGTCTGGTAGAACAATGGAACTTTGCAATTTGCAACATTGCATTTTAAAACTTTTTACTTTGAACTAATTATGGACTCATAAACAGTTACAAAAAGTATACTAAGTTCCACATTCCTTTCATCCAGCTTTATCTGATTTTAGCATCTTATATTACTAGAGCACATTATGAAAACAATTGATGCACAATACGTTTAACTAGACTACAGATTTGACTTGAATCTCACCAGTTTTTACGTGCACTTTTTTTTTTTCTTTTCAGAGGGAAGGGGCTTGACAATTATAAGTTGACCATATTCCATAAAAGTTTCCAGAGTCCTAATGGGCAACCTCTCTGTCATCTTCTCTCCTTCCCACCCTCTCTCTCTCTCTCTCTTCCCTGGCTTCCCTGCTCCAACACTGCCTACCAGTTCTATTGATTTATTGTCAGGCGCTGTGCCACGTGCTGGGAAAGACTGGTAAAGACAGTCATGGTCATGCCCTCCTTTACCAGCATCTGCGCCCTTTTCTCATTCAGATCCTTAATAAGCCTTCTGCCCCGTCTTCCAGCTTCCTATCTCACTACCACCCACTCCTTATACAAAGCTCTAGATCAATCTTCCTGAATCACAGTTCTTATCTCATTGATTCCCTTGCTAAAGAACCCTTAGAAACTCTTCTTCATCAACAGAAAGAACTTCTGCATCACGTGTTCAGTCTGTCGTTATTATAGCAAGTCCCATTCTTCCAATGTTCACGACTGACATTCTAACCAACTCCTGTAACTTTTTCTGTGCATTTCTGCTCATGCTGGTCTAGCCTTCTGGAATGCCCCTGTGCCCGCTCTCATCTCCCATGAAATCTCTCCTGATTGTTCCTAGCAGATGCAACCTCTCCTTTCTTTAACCACTGCTCCCAGTCCCAGTATTTTCTTTGTGATCTTATTCTATATATTTGTCTCCCCATCTCATTTGATGTGCTATGAGTATAATCCTGCTATAAAATCATATCTACCTTTATAATAAAGGCTTGGCCTGGCTCACATTCAGTGTACTAGCTCTAAGGCTCTTAGGGCTAATGTATCTATATCATGGGACATTGCAATAGTTCCCCAGTACTGCTGGGACAAAGTTCTACAAACGGGGTGGCTTTAAAAACAGAAACCAAGTGTCTCACAGTTCTGTAGGCCAGAAGTGCTGACAAAGGGTGTCAGCAGAGTCATGTTCTCTCAAAGAGTTCTAGCGGATTTTCTTGTCTCCCTCAGTTTCTGGGAGGCCTAGGCACTCCTTGGCTTGCAGCTGCATGGTAACGCCATCATCATATAATTGTTTTCTTCCTGTCTCTCTGTGTCTCTTCTCCCCCTTTGTAGGACACCATTCATACCGGACTAGGACTTGGCCCACTCTGGGATGACCTCATGCTAACTTAGCTAACCATTCTTCAAGCACCTTATTTCCAAACAAGGTCATTTTCACAAGAATCAGGGGTCAAGACTCCAACATAGATTTTGAGGGGACACAATTTAATCCATAATAGGCATTCAATAAAATAATATATGTGGAATGCCTAGTACGGGGAATATTTGTCAAATTAAACCTCGAAGTCTTGTTAGAAAATCATCTTTCTGAGAAAGGGAAAACAGATTTTGTGAATATGGCCGACTTTCAATGAATTACAGATTCCTAGGTTAGTGATTGGAAGGAGCTCTGATGGTGTAGTGCTTAAAGCATTCTACTGATAACCAAAAGGTCGGCAGTTCAAACTTACCAGCTGCTCCATGGGAGAAAGATGAGGCAATCTGCTTCGGTAAAGATTTATAGCCTTGGAAACCCTAGGGGGCAGTTCAGTTTGAGTCTATGAGTTCTAATTGACTTGATGATAGGTTTTGTGATGTAGTGCTTAAGGCATTTGACTGCCAACCAGAAGGCTGGTGGTTCAAACCTGCCAGCCACTCCTCAGAAGGAAGGTTGGGAAATCTACTTCCTTAGGGATACTGCCTAAGAAACCCAAAGAGGGGTCGCTATGAGTCGGATCTGACTTGATGACAGTGAGTTTGATTTGGTTTTGGTAGTATTACTTCAAGAAACCTAAGACCAATGTTGGGTTTAGAATCTTCTGAAAGCTGGATTCATTCTGAGCAAGAAACTTCCCTAACTCTTGGCAACAACACATGCTGAAAATAACAGGGTAAAGCTGGGGGACAGAAGCTCCCAAAGCCTTCTCTCTCCAAGCACCATTTCTGAAGGTCTAAAATAGCCAAACCGTCCACATGCTCTTTCTTGTGCCCATCCCCCACCTCACCTGGCTGTTTCAGTTACAGGGGATCAATGGGGGTCACATTTTTCCTCCTATCCTCTTTGGAAGTAGTTTGTGGAGTCAATTCTTGATTCATTCTAAAAGATCCTTCAAGGAAAGACTTGGCTTGTGATGTGTGAGCTGCATATCTCTTACCTGATTGGAACATCTTGCTTAAGGGTCTTATGACCCTAAAGAATTGAATTGAGTATATGCCTTTTCCAAAAATCTCTTTAAGGGTGTGGAAGACCCACAGTTCACCAGAATCAAATTAATTCTTCGAGGTACAGGTGTTTCCTTCTGATTTAATCCGTGAAAGTGAATTTTGTGCTCATTTTCTTACAAAAAGGACTATGGGATTTGCCTACTTTGTAACTAGAGAGCTTGATCTCCAACGTGGCTGCCAGGAACTCTCAGCAAACATGACAACCCTCCCAGGATTTGGAAGGCAAATATTACATGGCAAGGCTCCAATGGCCTGGAAAACAGTTTAGAGATTATTTTAGAAGCTAATAGTTATTGTGCCAGAAGGAAAACATCATACATTTTGATCTTTTGCAAATTTAAGGGATTTGTATCAAAATAGGTTTGCTTAGAAAGGAATATCCAAGAACTTTGACATGTTTCACATTGTTGATGAATAATAATGGGATAATATTAATAACGAGAGCTCTGGTGGCGTAATGCCTAAGGCATTTGGCTGCTAACCAGAGGCTCAGAGGCTGGCGGTTCAAACCCACCAGCCATTCCTCGGAAGGAAGATTGGGCATTCTACTTCTGTAGAGAAACCGCCTCAGAAATCCAAGGAAGGGTCACTATGAGTCGAATCCACCCACAGCAGTGAGTTTGGTTTTAATATTAATAACACTACTGAAGACCAAGAGCTTATCCTAGCCTAGACTTTGTAATAAGCAGCTTATGCTTTTTCTACTAGAAATTCTTATAGTATCTCTAGATTAATCCAATTTCTCAAATGAGGAGCCCAAGCTTCAAGGCTTTAAATTATGTGTCTTAAGTCCTAAGGCTACTAAAGGGCTGACTCAGAATTTAAATGTGAATTTCTCGACTAAAACCCATGTATTAACAGCTGTGTTTTCTTAACTTCTTTTTAGAAAGACTTGCATTTCTCTTCTTTTGTCCCTCCTTTCTTTCCTTATTTCTAAGTTAATGTTCACACGATCATGTGTATCACTACCATAAACATCACATTATCGTCTCAGATTCATTGAGCACGACTATTGTCCAGCACTGTATAGGACAGGTCCGTTCACTTCATCTCATTGACCCTGAGAATCATTCTCATGAGTGGGAATCTCTGCATTTAAATCAAGATATGGAAACCGATCCTCAGAGAGGCCAAGTAACTGACTGCAGTCACACAGCCAGTATGACACAGAGCCAAGATCTGAGACTGTTCTGTGGATGATGGCAAGATAGAGTATTCTTGGAAAAGTCTTTGAGGGAAGCCCAAACCAAAAAAACCAAACTTCCTGCCATCGAGTGGAGTCTGACTCACAGTGACCCCTATTGGGTTTCCAAGGCTATGAATCTTTACAGATATGGATTGCCCCATCTTCCTTCTGCAGAGCAGCTGGTGGGTTTGAACTGCTGACCTTCTGGTTAGCAGCCAGAAGCTTTATCCACTACGCCACCAGAGCTCTTATAGGAAGCCCATGAACATATTAAAATTCAGACCTCAGTATTCACAAGCCAGTTTATTTCCCTCAGCACCTGGTGGCTTGGTAATCAAATGAATCATAATTCTTATTTCTTGAGGTGTGCTTTGGAGTTAGGAAATAGTTGGAAGGGGCTTGGTCAAAGAGAATTTTCTCTTTGATTTTTTTTTTTTTTTAAGATTTCCAAGATAATTGTTATTTATACAAGTCTTTATTCTACCTTTTGCTCCATAACAAATCTCAGAGCATTCTTAGAAATACATGGACTGGTCACTACAAATTTCAAATTTTTATAGCATATAATTTTCTTATGTAAAAATCTGGCTTTCATTCTGAGAATAGACTGAAATTAGATTTGGAGA
>NW_006921589.1:3951224-3956651 GCF_000298275.1 Orycteropus afer afer
AAATTTGAATAATAGTAGTATTAACTGGTCTTCCTTGTAGGCATATGGATATTATCCTATCACTGACAGCATTGTACTTCAGGAAAGGTCTTGAAACATCCTTTGCAATGATGAATGCCACACCATTTCTCTTCAAATTGTCATTCCTGGCATAGTAGATCATATGGTTGTTTGATTAAAAATGGCCCAAACCAGTCCATTTCAGCTCACTAATACCTACGATATTAATCTTTATGTGTACCATTTCATTTTTGACAACTTCCAATTTTTCTAGATTCATACTTCATACATTCTATGTTCCGATTATTAATGGATGTTTGCAGCTATTTCTCCTCAATTTGAGTCATGCTATTCAGCAAATGGAGGTCCCAAATGCTTTACTTTATCTGCATCATTAAGGTTGGCTCCTTCTCAGTCATATTTTGAGTGCCTTCCTATCTAAGAGGCTTATCTTCCTGCACTGTATCAGACAATGTTTCTGGGCTATTCCTGAAGTTGCCCAGTAATGTATCAGACAGTGTTTCTCTGTTATTCACAAAGTTTTCCCCGGCCATTATTATTTTTTTTTAAATTATGATTTGGTGAAAAGTTTGCACAGCAAATTCACTTTCCATATAGCAGTTCACATACACTTTGTCTCATGACATTGACTACAATTTACCCCAATGCAACAGCTCCCCTCCCATTTCCTTCCAATAGTTACCTCTTTCTGCTGTCCTTTCCTCCATGCACTCCTGCCCTCTGAGCTGTCTCTCTGTGCATTCACAGCCCTTCTATTCTCCCATGATTATTGTCTCCAAGGAGTGTATCTACCTCAGGTAAATGTTCAACTTGTATGCTTGTCTTTTGTTTGGCTGGAGGCCACAGGTGTGGGTTCAATTCCAGACCTGAAGGGCAGCTAGGGGCCATAGTCTCAGTGGTTCCACCAGGCTCCATGAGACCACCAGCAAACCTGATCTCCCCCCTTTTTTTGGTCACCCCAAATGATTTTCAGTTTTGTTCCACATTGTTCTTCCTCTCTATCTAGGATCTACATAGATCCCCCTCCGAATGGTTGACAGCAGTAGTTGGGCACCATCTAGTTCTTCTGGTATCATAGTCATATAGGCTGCGGATTGCATGGTGTACCAGTTGCTAGGACTAATTGTTAATTGTTTCCATGAATGTTTGGTTTTCTTCACTCTTCTTTGCTCTGGATGAAGAGAGACCCATTGTTGCATCTAGATGGCTGCTTGCAAGCTTTTAAGATCCCGGTCACTATTTGCCAAAGCAGGAGGTGGAAAAATGTTTTGTGTAGCATGTTATGTCAATTGAGCTTGATGTCGCCTGCAACTATGGTCCTGAGCCCACAGGTTCAACTTCTCACTCCCTGTGGGTAGCTGGCTGTGCCCACCTGGCCAATTCTTTGAGAAGTGGATGGCTTTTTCCTTCTTCCTAGTCTGTCTCAGTCTCTAAGCTGTATTGAAACCTGTCCACCATGGCTAATCCAGTTGGCACTTGAAACGCTGGTAGCACAGCCTCCAGCCTCACAGCAATATGTGAGCCACCACAGTATGACAAACTGACAGACAAGTTTGTCTTCCTTAGCTGTTGGAAACCTCTCCACCCTTCCCTTACCTGATTCCTACCTGGATCCTGCCGCTCTGTCGTGCCTGGTGTTTCTTCCCTTTCTTGCCTCCAGGGTGGGTCCTGTCTGCTGCCCCTTACCTGGATCCTGCTGCCCCTTACCTGGATCCTGCTGCTTCAACCAACTCATTGCTGTCAACCCCAATCCATGGTGACTCCATGTGTGTCACAGTGGAGCTGTGCATCATACAGTTTTCAATAGATGACTTTTTTGGAACTACATTGCTATACCTTTCTCCTTACGCACCTCTGAGTGGATCTACACCTTTAGCCTTTTGATTAGCAGCCAAGAGCATTAAGCATTTGTACCACCCAGGAATCCAATTTTGGCACTAGGGGTTCCTAGGTCCATAGACAACTCACCAAGTGTAATTCAAAAAGTATAATTCCACCAATACATTTCACTTTTATCCACACTACAACTTTTATTGTTTTTAATAGGTAACACATTTGAAACAGTAAGTTTTAGTGTTCTTTGAAAAACTTTTGTACTGAGGCCCTTTATCCCTCTGACAATGATAATCAACAGATGTATAGACGGGAGCATGCACATGAAAGAAAACATTGAAGCCTGTGTCTGTGTGTGTCTTGCCAGAATGTCTTCATTTAAAAATGTTGCACTGGTATAATTCGGCAGGACCTGATCTGCCATCCCCTAAGTAGAGTAACTTTTTTTTTTTTTTTTTCTTTTCTTGTACATAACTACAGGAAATAGGCTTGGGACACTGTGTAATCTCTGAGATATTTTCCTCTGGAGAAAATTGGTGTTGACCTGAGCACTATCCTGCTGGAGGAGTCAAAATGATGGGCATATAGTGAATTATTAAGCCTGCAAGTAATCCAGAGCCTTTCCCAGGCCTCATGGGGATGAGTTCTCTTTTTCTACAGTTTCTGGATTGAAGTAAGGTGGAGTGTGATTTGAAAGTCAAGTCATAGTCTGCTATTAAGTCTACAGGTAATATGCGGACCAGTGACTGACTTCTCTTGAACTTAGGGAAGCTGAGCTTCAGTCGTGAATATCTGCCAGACACATTTCATGTCATGCCTGACAAAGCCCTCATATACTGCTTAGCTAAATAGACACTACACCGCTGCCTGATTAGAACCATGTCTGTCTCAGGAAGGAGTATGTAACTGTCAGGTCATTTCCTTTCTTTACTCCAAAACCAAATGAAAAAGACCCTTCCCCCAAACTCCAGAAATAGTTATATCAGCATGCCATGCTATTATAACATCATTACTAAAATGGGGTGTGTAGAAGGGACACTAATTAGTATGTCATTAGCAAAACATTTTTTCTTTCTAAGAATTACAGAGAATGAACTTTTATGAGTTTTAACAAGTGAGGTGAGAAAAGTCATGCATTTCTGCCCAAATCCCTTTCCTGATGGATTATGGCATGACAGCTGGTTATTCCTATGTGGAAGGATACCTTGAAGTCAGTAACATGGTGAATAACAGAAAGTTAGGATGTCTCTCAACCTCCCGTAAATATGACCCTCCTCCTAGGCTATTCCCTCCTGAGTGTCTTCTTTATTAAGTTACTCACTTATTCAATACTTTGAATAATTCTTTATTATTTAGTTTCTTCAAAGTTGAGGAGTTCCATAACCTAAACACATTCCATGGTCAATAGTTATTTCCTTTTATTTTTCTTGTTGCATATTTCTCTTGACTAAATAAGAGTAATATGGTGATCTTTGAATCACATGATGATCGTGAATAGTGTCACTTAGTTGTACATATGAAGACTGTAGAAATGGCAAATGTTCTGTTACCTATACGTTTACTACAATAAAGAAAATGGAAAGAGAGAAATTATTATAATATCGTGCTGCTTTTTATCAAATGACTTTCACTCCAGACGCTCTCCTAAGGGCTTCATTCATTTAATCCTCATAGCCACCTTATGAGTTGTTATTCCGATTAGCTTGTTCTGATTGTCCCCATTGAACACACAAATACACTGAGGCTCAGGTGGTTAAGTAACTAAATCAGGTCACACATCCAACCCAGGCCTGTTTGATCATCCTCTTAGACATTGCCTGTCCTGCCACTTCTTCTTTGGACATGTTGGTCTTTTTACCTAAAATGAACACTTCTTTTTTCTTTTTAAATTTTATTGTTGTAAAAATATAAAGATCACATTATTTGCCAACTCAACATCTTTCACATATATAAATCAGTAGAAAAAAACTACATCAGTCATGTTTTGTAAGCCTCACTAATATCTGCTTCCATCCTCATAAACAACAATTCTTTCTTCCTTAAACCAAACCAAACCCACTGCCATTGAGCAGATTCTGACTCACAGCGACTCTATAGCACAGAATAGAACTGCCCCATAGGGTTTCCATGACTGTAAATATTTAAGAATGCACACTGCCTCAGCTTTCTCCTGTGGAGCTGTTGGGTTTGAACCACCAACCTTTTTGTTAGCAGCCAAATGCTTTAACCACCACACTACCATAGTTCCTAGTTTCTTTCTTAGTCTATGGTAAATTGTATTATACTTTCATTTTTACAAGGGGTATGAGGCACAGCCCTGGACCCCCAAAATGGTCTCTGGACTCCATCTTGTTTGGTCAAGAGAAAAATTTGCTAATTCCCTCCCACCCCCAAGGCCAGTGGAAACCTGTAGAAAAGCTACAATTCATTAAGCTGCTGACAGCAACATCTTATTAGAGTATATACCACAGGTGGCCACAAGACACTGTTCAAGGACCTTTTAGCTTAGGCACAGCTCCATCCTGTCTAGGAACAAAAAGCAGCCCCTCTCCCCAGCTTCTTGAAGCCAGGCATAAGTATCTCTGGAAAGTGGGAGTGTATCAGCGGTTACTTGACCTGGCCCAGGCTGCCGCCGCTGGACCACTTACCGTCTGCAGACATTTGTAAACCTCCCTCCCTGCTCGTATCTTGTAAACCCTTTGTTCCTATTTTAACATCACTTCCTGTCTCATAAGTTTCTCATGTCTTTGATCACGCCTCCAGGTAAGTTTTTTGGTCTCTTGCACCTACTCAAGAGGGGGTCTTAACTTCCCTTGGTAATTCCCCAAACACAAGGTAGTTTTCATATGTCAAACTACTTAGTATATGCATATGAGATTGGATAAACACAGTCTTTCTTTTTTAGAAAACTAATTGTAAGCATATTATTGTAGTCAGAAAATATTTTGACTGTCCTGTGGTACTAATGACAAAGATAGAATCCAGAGAAGAAATAAAGCTGCAAAAGTGCTTTTATTTTTTAATTCTATAAAAGGAAGAGTAGTCTTTGTCTACATGCTTTTTCAAACATAGCTTGAATGAATGAATGTTTTCCTTCACTGCTATTTAAAAATTAAGTATTGCTACAGGCAGTAGAATCCAGATCCTTGAGGTAGGAATATGACAGAATATTATTTGCTGACTATAACTATCTATTTCTTCTCTCCCAATGTATTTAATCATACACCAATTCCAAACTTCGTTCTCTCTCTTTGATTCTTCACATCATACATTTCCACATGCACACTCGTTCTGGATTACTGTGCTTCAGAAAACAGATTTTAATTGGAGGTTGTAAACTGCTGGCCTAGGGGCTACACAGGTGGCACAGTAGGTTAAGTTCTCAATTACTATCTGCAAGTAAGCACGGGAGTAGCACAGAGTAGCAGGCCGGAAGAGCAGGAGGAAGGGGTGGAACCCAGGAAGCCAAAGAGAAGAGTGTTCAACCAGGGGGCAGTTTAAGCATAGGCACTGAAACAAGGCGGGCTTGTGCTTACTCACTGATCTGCACTGAACACGTTCCCTTGTTACCCT
>NW_006921589.1:3960311-3969922 GCF_000298275.1 Orycteropus afer afer
CTGGTGCGGGATCGGGCAGTGTTTCGTTCTGCTGTGCATGGGGTCGCTATGAGTCGGAAACGACTCGACGGCACTTAACAACAACAACAACAAACTGCTGGCCTAGGGGCTACACAGGTGGCACAGTAGGTTAAGTTCTCGATTACTATCTGCAAGGTTGGTAGTTTGAATCCACCCAGAGGCACCTTGGAAGAAAGATCTGGTGACCTAATTCCAAGGACTGCAACCACTGAAAATCCCCTGGAGGGCAGTTCTACCCGACACGCATGGGGTTGTCATGGATAGAGATCAGTGTGATGGCAGTTGGTTTGGTGTTTGTGCTTTAGGGGTACGTCTGGCCCCCATACATGTTGTATTTGGCTTCACAGTGTGTAAACATGGAACAAAATAACGCCATTGACAAATCAGGAGATTTTGCACAAAAATCCTGATTTTTAAATTTGTGGAAAAATAAGCCCGCTATCAATACTATCTGCTTTCCCACAAAACATCATGAAGGTGAGTAGACACAGCTCCCTTTAGATGCACGTGTCCAGGTGGTTCTTCAGCATCGTCCCCTCCCCCCAATTCTGTTACCTGCCTGACCCTGGTAGACATTTGAGTTCATAATCCCAGATTCAGTTACAGTTCAAAACATACCATTGGAAGTTATGGGCAATAGAAGGAAAAAAAAAAAAAAACCAAACCCACTGCCATCGATTTGATTCCGACTCATAGTGACCCCCATTGGGTTTCCAAGGCTGTAAATCTTTACAGAAGTAGATTGCCCATCTTCCTTCCACAGAGTGGTTGGTGGGTTTGAACGGCTGACTTTCCAGTTAGCAGTCAAGTGCCTTATCCACTATACCACCAGGGCTCCTTAAAAGGAAAAGACAGATATAAATATAATTGATTGATCAGAGCATGAATGAGATGTATTTCATGAGCTCTGTGGTTTATCGCATTTAAAGGTATGCTCAGAGGGCTTACTATCCAACACTGAAACAGGCCAGAAAACAGAGAGAGGGCATTTTTTTCTTTAATCATAACATTATATGATTTAATTTCAAAGTATAATATTTGAGGTGCATAATATTTTATTGGACGATGTTAGACTCATGTAACTATTAATTCAGTTCAGTTCAGTGAACGTGTACGAACTAAACAAGCCAACCTAGTTGTCTTCAAGTGGAGCAGAGTAGAACTGTGCCCCACAGGACATTCAATGGGTGACTCTCCAGAAGTCCCTCACCAGGCCTTTCTTCCAAGGGGCTTGTGGGTGGATCCCACCTTCCAACCTCTTGGTTTGGAGTGAATGCACTAACCATTTGCAGCACCCAGCACTCCAAACACACACACACATACAAACATACCTATATACAAACACACATACACACATATGCCAATTATATTCTAGTCATTGACCTTAGCACTAGGGTAATTAGTTATTAAAACTTTGCAAGTTATAACACTGTAATTTGGACTGTCACTTATTATCCTTTCCATGTTTGAGCAATGTTTATTTTAGCTGATGCTGTGCTATGTTATCCATGTTGTAAGTATGGATATTAGCATAGTTACAAATAATAGTATATCAGAGAATAAGTCTATTATTCTCTAATATAACGGTACATAAACCAAAAATGGCTATCATCTCATGGTTTCATTGCTTAGAGACTTTCTCTAAGTGTATCTTTATTCCCAGATAAATGACTTTTTTACATCTCATTTGTAAATGAGGGGTCCAGTTATAAGCTTGCTCTATTGTACACCTGTTAAAATGTTGAGAATACTGTTAACTTTGAATGAATATCATAAATAAAAGAAGGGTTTATTCCTCTTATGTGACTTTTACCCTAGGGTGTTGGTTGATTCATCTTTCTCTTTCTAGAAATATTTCTGTGACTATTAAAATCCTTTCTTAGAAAGTTTTTGACCATTCCAATTCTTCTCTTCCATTATTGCTTCCATTTCAATGTGGGGCCACATGTGGGGAGCCCTGGACAGTGTTTCTCATATTCACAACAGCAGGTCAGAAATGTGGCTGCCATCGATATCATCTGGGGCAGCTTGTTTAAAACTGAGTTTCTCTCTCCCTCTCTTCTCTATTGTAACAAGTGTACAATAGAGCAAGCTTATAACTGAAGGAGATAAATACAAATGAGATGTAAAAAAAACTCATTCATCTGGGAATGTTGTTGTTGTTGTGTGCTGTCAAGTCGGCCCCGACTCATAGTGACCCCTTCTTGGGTTTCCGAGGCAGTATCACTACGGAAGTAGATTGCCCCATCTTCCTTCTGAGGAGTGGCTGGTGGGTTTGAACCACCAGCCTTCTGGTTAGCAGTCAAGTGCCTTAGGCACTACGTTACCAGAGTAAAGACATCTTTATTCTCCCTTCCTATCCCCCAGTCAATTCAGTAGGTCTGGGTTGGGGAACGATTGTTACAATTCAGGAAGGGGTGATGTCCTCTTGACTAGAAGTTAAAAATCTGAGGAGTTTCTGAGAACTCTCAACCCTTCAGTAATGATCACTTCAACCTTTTCTCTCTTCTTCCAATTCAATTTATTTCCTCTGCCCCCAGTCTGTCCATGGTTGTTCTGAGTCTATAATGTACATGATGGCAGTCTGCTGTGTTTGTGCATGCACATCTGTGACACGAGTATTTTAAAAGACCAACTGAGCTAGTATCAGTGAAATATCAACACGCAATCGATGGTAAGAAGAGTCACTATTGCTTTTATACCTTTCAGCAAAAACAGAACTTATTAAAGACTTGTTATAATTTCAGATGCAAAATGACACTTATAATGTACTTAGCAGCATTTCCTGAGGACATATCACAGAGATTGGACGCTTAACACAATCACATTTAATTGTTCAAGTGATAAGTAAAAAGACTACAATAGGCACTCCACACACATCAGTCTTTCATACTTAAGAACACCAAAAACTAATAGCTGCTGTTTGTTTCCATAACAGAGTCCAGTGGCCTGCTACCAAGAATTCTGTGGGTCTTACTGGGCATCTGGTCAGAGCACTTTGCATGGGAGGGCAATGATTCAGCTATAACCTGGCCTTCCCACGTTTGAGAATCACACTTCTTATTCCACAATGATACTTAGCTTGTTTGTGATCTTATTTGGTGAGTATTTTGATGAACTTGAATTTATGGAATATGCAGGCATGTCCATAGGTACCAGGAAACTGACCGACTTTATCTTGTTCCTAAAGAAAGCAAAATAAGGAGAAAAATAATTTTTTAAAAATATAACATTTTAGTGACTATTTATAAAAACATTTACTATTTTTTAAACGTTCATTCAAAATATATCATAATATTTTTTGTGTTTAGTTTTTCAACAATAATGTACAAAAATATTACGGAATTGACCTTTAAACTCAATGAGTAGAGCTGATGAAACTAAAATTTAAAACAACTGCAGGAGAGTCTATAAACCTGAGAATAATTCACTTGATGTTTCAGGCAGAATATCCCACTGTCTCAGGCAGAAGGTCTTTCACATTGGAGGTCTTCAGTTAAAATGTAGCAGTGTTGAGACAATTAGTGTAGGATTCAGATCAATCTGCTCCTTTTGACTTTGAGATAACAGCCTGAACAATTAAAGGAGGAGAGGACACCTAGTGTGACTCAGTAGTAACTGGGAAGTCATCTCTTTTCACTTAGTCTACTTGTTTTATCTCTAAGTGTTATGCAGATTCTTGACATAAACCAGCATCAATTGCTTCTGGGAGTCAGTCTAAACAAAGTACGTTATTTAGCATGATTGCCTGTTGGTTCGGGGTACATTTCTTGCCTTACACGGGGAGACCTGGGATCCGTTTCCGGCCAGTGGACATCATGCATAGCCACTATGTGTCTGTCAATAGCGGCTGGCTGTTCTGATGCTGAACGAGCTTCAGTGGAGCTTCCTGATTCACAGACTAGGCCCAAAGGCCCAGGATCTACTTCCGAAGACCAGCCAATGAGAGCCCTGTGGATCACAACACTCCAATTCACGCTGGTCCTGGAGATGCTGTGAGACTGGGTAATTTTGTTCTGTTGTGCATGAAGGAGTTGCCATGAACTTGGGCCAACACAACTGCAGCTGACAACAACACTTGTTAGTTAAGGAAATAGTTAAATCAAATGGCATTTAGTGATCTGCATCAGAGGGAACACATCTGCACCTGTCCTTGGGAAGAAATCCAGTGTTTTCATAAACTGTGATCAATAAAACAATAACCAAACCATTGCCACTTACTAAGCACTCATTCTGTTATCTCATTTATTCATCAAAAAACTATGAGGTAATTGCTATTCTAATTCTCTTTTCATGGAGGAATAAACTGTGTCACAAGATTGACTATGAGCGTTTCCAAGGTCATGGTGTTTGTAAAGTGATGGGGTTAGGATTTCAGTTGTCTGATTTCAGAGGCTGACTTCTTAACCACTTTGCTCTAGGAAGAGGAGAGAATACATTTACCTTAATGTGTCTGGTTTATCCTGTCAGTAAAATGAATAAAACAGCTTTTCTAATTTTAACTGTCTATGGATCCATAGAAACTCTGGTAGTGTAGTGCTTAAGGCACTTGACTGCTAACCAGAAGGCTGGCGGTTCAAACCCACCAGCCACTCCTCTGGAAAGAAGGTTGGGCAATCTACTTCTGTAGTGGTACCTCCTCGGAATCCCAAGGAGGGGTCACTATGAGTCAGGTCTGACTCGACAGCACATAACAACAACAACAACATATGGATTCACTTCCTTAATCTTTTCAGTAACCTGATATTACTTTTTTTTAAATCTCAGGAGTAGAAGATTGGATTTCTACACCAAATTAAGAAAAATTAAAACCCCATCTCCAGTATCTGGAAAACATTGATTCTGAGAAATATTGACATCGACTTTCTTTCTTGTTAAAGATACTTTCTCAATGTAATAATGGAAAAGTTCACAAGGAAATTAGGATTGATGTCTGATATGATTGAAAAGCCAGTTCAAGCATATTGGTTCTCAATAAACTGTTGTAAAATTCTTTGAAAGCTATTAGGAAGTAAACGAAAGCAATTCGAGGAATAATAAGCTCACCTGTAATTTTGCTATTTAATATCTAGGAAAGTAAAAGACAAAATAAAAAAGGACTACACTCTCAAAATACATGCTTACCTCCCACACAATAGTTTTTTGTATCTAGTAGACGTTATGCCAATGCAGTAGTTGATTTTAAGCAAATACTGACTTTCTTGTTTGAATATAGTCTTACGTTGGCTCAATCTTTTAAATTAAAGTAGCCTCTAAATTAGAAATAATTATATTCTAAATAGTTTATTAGTTAGCAGTTTGGAAAAATGGAAAGCATTTTTCTTCAGAAAAATAATGTAGTATAATGTTGACTAGATCCCCAAACTATCATAGAAAATAATATAAATGGATATGAGAAAATGAACAGTATTATAATTCTCAGTAAGTGTAGTTTTGTGAAAATATTATGGTTTTAGTGTAAAAAGTAAATCCTATCTGAATTTGGAGACCATGTTAAGAATAGATTTGATACACTGCACACTAATGACTGAAGACAAGATGAGTTTGTGGATGACATTAAGGACATCGTATATGAAGAAAGCAAAAGGTAATTGAAAGAGTGGAAATAAAAGCCCAAAATGGATGTCACAAGAGACTCTGAAACTTTCTCTTGAATATAGATTGGCTAAGGCCAATTGGAAGTGAAAGAGCTGAACAGAAGATTTCAAAGGGAAGAGAATGAAGACAAAGTGAAGCATGCTAATGAAATGTGGCAAAGATCTGGAGTTAGAAAATCAAAAGGGAAGAACGTCGTTCTGGTCACCTAGTGCTGCTCTAACAGAAATTCCACAAATGGGATGGCCTTAACAGGAGTTTATTTTCTCATAGTTTGGAGGCTTTAAGCCTGAGCTCAAAGTGCCAGGCTCTAGGGGCTGTGTGAAAGCTCTGCCTTTTGCTCCTGGCCCACTGACGCTAGAGGCATCTCTTCACTCAGGCAGCTACTGGCTGCTAAGGCTAACAAACCCAAGGTTGACAAATAAAATGGAACAGTCCCGATGTTACCAAACCACACGACAGGCCATTAATTCAAGTCCATTTTAAGGATCAAGGTCGGCAGAGCATGACAGGCTGCTGAACAATGACACAGCTACATGCAGGGTCCAAGCGTGCCATAAGCTAGAGACTATCCACAAGGCTTCTCATTATATACAGGAAGCAGACTACATCCCAAAGGCAGCTACTCAGCTGCTTGTGGTAGATCCCACCATGGAGTCGATTGCCAGTCTCATCATGGGAAATAACTACCACCAGCTGCCCAGCCACTCAACAAGGCCCAGCCAAGTTGACATACAAATTTAACTACCACAAATGTACTTGGCATTTCTCAAGATGAAAGAACCAAGAAAAAATTCAATCTTCAGGTTGTAATATTGGGTTCTATGGACAAGATATTGAATGACACAGGAAGCATCAAAAGAATGTGGAAGGAAGACACAGGGTCACTGTGCTAAAAAGAATTGATTGCTGTTCCGCTATTTCAGGAGGTAGCATATGATCAAGAACACAAGGGTCATGAAGGAGGAAGTCCAAGCTGCACCGAAGGCACTGGCAAAAAACAAGACTCCAGAAATTGATGGAATGCCAATTGTTTCAGCAAATGGATGCAATGCTGGAAGCACTCATCTATGCTAAGAAATTTGGAAGACAGCTACTTGGCCAACTGACTGGAAAGTATTTATGTCCATTTCAAAGAAAGGTGATCCAACAGAATGTGGAAATTATTGAATAATATCATTAATAACATCCACAAGTAATATTTTGCTGAAGATAATTAAAAAACATTTGCAGTAGTACATCAACAGGGAACTGCCGGAAATTTAAGGCAGATTCAGAAGAGGATGTGGAATGAAAGATATCACTGCAGATGTCAGATATATATTGGCTGACAGAAAAGAATGCTGGAAAGATATTTATCTGTCTTTTATTGACTATGCAAAGGCAATCGACTGTGTGGATCAGGACAAACAATGGATAACATTGCAAAGAATGGCAATTCCAGAACATTTAACCGTTTTCATGAGGAACCTGTACATAGATCAAGAGGCAGACGTTCAAAGAGAACAAGGGTATACTACATAGATCAGGAAAGGTGGACTTCAGTGTTGTATCTTTTCACCATACATATTCAATCTATATGCTGAGCAAATGATCAGAGAAGCTGAACTCTATGAAGAAGAACACGACACCAGGATTGGAAGAAGACTCTTTAAAAATCTGCAATATTCAGATGACATAACCTTGCTTGCTGAGAGTGAAAAAGACTTAAAGCATTTATTGGTAAAGACCAAAGACTATAACCTTCAGTATGGATTACATCTCAACCTAAAGAAAGCAAAAATCCTCACAACTGGATCAACTAGCAACATGATGGTAAACAGTGAAAAGACTGAAGTTATCAATGATTTCATTTTACTTGGATCCATAATCAATGCCTAAGAAAGCTGCAGTCAGGAAATCAAACAATGTGCTGCATTGGGCAAATCTGCTGCAAAAGACCTCTTTAAATGTGTCACCTTGAGGACCAAGGTGTGCCTGACCCAAACCTTCTTATTTTCATTTGCCTTATAAGCATGCAAAAACTGACAATGAATAAGAAAGACTGAAGAATTGATATGGTGAATAATATTGACTATACCATGGACTTTCAGAAGAACAAACAAATCTGTCTTGGAAGAAGTGCAGCCAGAATGCTCCTTAGAAACAAGGATGGTGAGAGTTCCTCTCACATACTTTGAACATGTTATCAGGAGGGACGAGTTCCTCTCACATACTTTGAACATGTTATCAGGAGGGACTAATTCTGAAGAAGGACATTGTGCTTGGAAACGTAGAGGTTCAGCAAAAGAGAGGAAGAACTTCACTGGGATGGAGTGACAGTGGCTGCAACAATGAGCTCAATCCTAGTAATGATTATGAGGATGAAGCAGGGCCAGATAGTGTGTGTTCTGTTTTACACAAGGTCACCATGAGTTGGACTGTCTTGATGGAACCTAACAACAGTAACAACAATGCAAACAATATAGCAGATGATCTTCTATGCATATATCAAGTCCAAAATATGTAGTCATAAGCCTGGAAATATACCAATCAAAATTTAAATCATGGTTATTTGGGTAGTGGGATTATGGACAAATTTTCTTTTTTATACTTTTTACTTCGTATATATTATAAGGGTCTTTTTAAAATACTCCTCAAAGAGCCTATACGACTCCACCTACACATGACCAGTTCTCTCTCAGAGAAGAACTCTGTGGTCAGCTCCTAACATAACTGTCTTATCTCCTGAGATGCACGTTATTGCACGGTCAGTTTCTTTCTGCATTTTTGACGTTATATGAGCATTTTGAACATAGGATTTTATCTTTCCCCGAAGTTTGTATCACATGTGCCTACCTCACAGCATGACCCTTAATGTTCAATAAATAAGTGAAGAATAATTAAGTTTTCTACTTATCAGTCTCTATTAGAGAGTGTCATTTCATCTCAGAGAAGTTTGTCTCTTTGATTCCCCAAAATGGATATATATAAGTGAGATGGAAATTATTTTGGCACACTACTCTGCTTGGCTTTGTTTCCTCTGTTAGATAAGACCTGATCATCCTGGGGGGATAGCTCAGTGACCAACACACCATGCCCCTGTGTGCCACCTTGAGGCATACTGCTCATTACCTGCAACCAAAGACATGTTCAGGAAAGGCACTTTGGCTGCACGAGAATCTGCTTCCAACAGCTTTGCTTCTTGGTCTTGCTTCTTAACTGAAGAACTGGCCAGTGGTTTCACTGTTCGTTGAGCTTCTAGAATTCCAGTATTTGGATGTCTTTTTCTAGTTTTCCAGGGATCCATTGCAACAGATGAATGAATTGATGAGGCAATGCAATAGCGTCTCACAATCATAATGTTGCCTAGACAGGACACAAAAAAGTTAAAACCCCAAACTTCTACCCTTAATGATGTCCATAAATGTAAAATTACAAACATAGAATTTCATAATAAACTAAACAAAAACTATTAGTTTTGACTAATATATTTCACCAAAATACATTCTTTTTTTTTTTTTAAATTTATAAATATTATTTAAGTGCCAACCATGTGCCAGGCACTATTTTAAGAGATGGGGATATGACAGTGAATAAAACAAAATTATTTCCTGCATAGACTTCATATTCTTGTATGGAAGGCAGACAATACACAAGTAATATATAATAAACTCCAGGTAGTGATACATTGAAGGAAGAAAGATAAGGCTGAGAAAGGAATGGGTTAGAGGGAGTTGAGGGAGGGGATAGGGCAGTCTATTGAAATAGCGTGGTCAGTAAAGACCTTTTTGAGAATACAGCACTTGAACGGACACTTGGGTACATACAGATAAGGAAATAAGACCTAAATAAGACCTTTTTATGGAATCGTTTTTAAGAAAACTTGGAAGAACATAGATGTTCTAGAGAAGGCCCCCCTCCTTTTTTACATTTTTTTTTAAATACACTTTATTTATGTACAATGAAATACACAAAACTAAAGTGGCATGGGTCAATGCATTTTTTTTTTTTTT
>NW_006921589.1:3978890-3980298 GCF_000298275.1 Orycteropus afer afer
TCAAGTACAGCAGGGATTGTGGGGCTGGCGTGGGATCGGGCAGTGTTTCGTTCTGCTGTGCATGGGGTCGCTATGAGCCGGAAATGACTCGATGGCGTTGAACAACAACAACAACAACAACAACAATCAACATCAATGGAAGCAGCAGTCAAGAAATCAAATGATGTATTGCACCATGCATATTTGCTTCAAAAGACCACTTTAAAGTGTTAAAAAGGAAAGATGGCATTTTAAGGACGAAAGTGCTCCTCACCCAAAGCCATGGTACTTTCAGTTGCCTCAAATGCATGCAAAAACTGGACAATGAAGAAGGAGGAACAAAGAATTGATGCATTTGAATTATGGTGTTGGTGCAGGATATTGAATGTACCATGGACTTCCAGAAGAATGAACAATTCTGTCTTAGAAGAAGTACAGCCAGAATGCTCCTTAGAAGAGAAGATATGCCACTTTGTCTTATGTACTTGGGACATGTTATCAGGAGAGACCAGTCCCTGGAGAAGATCATCAGGGTTGGTAAAGTAGAGGGTCAGCAAAACAGAGCAAGACCCTTAATACAATGGATTGACACAATGTCTGCAACCATGGCCTAAACCTGGCAACAGTTATGGTGATGGTGCAGGACCAAGCAGTGTTTCTTTCTGTTGTACATGAGGTTGCTAGGAATTGGAACCTAATCTATGACACCTAACTACATCAACAATAAAATGGGTCACTGCAAGCCAGCCTATGAATGTGTGTCTTGGCTCAAAAATCATAGCTCCTTGAAGCACATTCTCTTCTTAGGCTTTGGATTAGAAATAGTGACTCTCACATTTGGGTTTTATACTTTAGCTGGGTCAGTTATTGGGAGAAAGTCTGTTGATGAGAGGTGAGAGCAAAGTAGGTCTGTGGAAAGAAACAGAGATGCCTTGAGTGGGAAATTAGAGAGATCCTGAGAAAAAGATGGAAAGAGTTATGCATGTAATTTCTGAGGGCATTTGATTCAATTTCTGTTCTTTGGTGCCTTCCGATAAACTCCACCTGCAACCTGGGGTCCTGCTTAGGGTGCCCAGCTTAGCCAAGCTGGGGGAGATGACCACAGCAGTGGATGATTAGTCCCCTTGTGGGAAGATGACACTGAAGTGTACTGCTCCTTTTCAGAGCATGACCTGGCTCAGGTCCAGAGTGAGATGGCCTTGAGCCTGCCAGCCTCTGAGCTCCCAGCAGGGAAGAAGCCAATAACCCAGTCTGTGGGGGCGGTGTGCATGTCTAGAAGCCCAGGACCTGGGTTCCTGCCCAGTGAGCACCCAGAAACCTGGCCTGGCCGCAGTCCAGCCCTGGTAAGTGGCCTGGATGTAATGGAGGAGAGGCCTGAGACTGCAGGGGCTCTGGACAGCCAGGCCAAGCACCTGTGACTGGAGTTCAG
>NW_006921589.1:3980398-3983510 GCF_000298275.1 Orycteropus afer afer
CCATCTTGTGGAGAACCTGGTGGTGACCATAGTGGAGGTGATGGACCTGTGCTGTGTGGTGGTGAAGGCCAAGATGGAGAATTTCCAGCAGAACAAGCTGCTCTATAATAACCTAAAGAAGGGGAAGATTTACTGCTGCTGTTGAATCAAGTTCCCCTTTTTGCTCCTGGTGGCCCACCTGTCTCTTTTGCAGGAAGTTATCTGTTCTTCCTGTAGCATAAAGAGGAAAATCCCTTCTAAGAAGGCTGAGCACATCTTTGTATACACCATGGGCTTTGCAAGTCCTCAAATGTTTTCAAATGCCAGAACTGTAGCTGTGTAGAGAAAAGATTTCTTCCAAGGACAGTCAGGAATAGGAAGGAAGAGGAAATGTGTGCCTAACTGCCTCCATGAACAACAGCCTTCTTTGCCATGGAACTGGAAGATGGTGCCCAGCTACCATTACTGAACATTTTTATCAAAGATTCTATGTAAGAAACCTGATCAAAAGGTGGAAATTGTGGAACAGAATTTCCCTCTTTTTTTTTTTTATTGCCTCACAGTTCTGGGGACTGGTGGTTTGAATTTAGGGTATTGGTAAGGCCATGTTCTTGCTGGAAGAGAATTTCTAATCCTCACAGAAACCAGACTTTCTGGAGCAATTGAAGCTGGATGACCCTCAAATTATTGCCCTGAGATAATCTTTAAATATTAGACATTACACTGAAACGATCTCCTGAAGCCATGTTTACCCCAAAGAGTCATTTTGTTTAATTGGTAAAGGATGTCTGTCTTGAGCATTGTACTCTTTTAAAGAATTTTTTGTCTTATAAAATGGACAACAACTAAAAGGTTAGACGACAAGCTTAGGGGACAGTGAGTTTACGTTAATGGTGGTAGAATAATTTGGAAAAGGAGAGCAAGAATGATAGCATAACTTGAAAAATGTAATCAATGTCACTGAATTATGCAGGTAGAAGTTGTTGGATTTTTGTATGTTTAGCTGTGTATATTTTCACCAAATAATATAATATTTTTAAAGTTAAAAAAAAAGAATGAAAGAAAAGACTTCTTCCAGTCCCTGTTGGGGCCTCGGTGGGGAGTGGAGGAGGAGTTCACTGCCCCTCCCCGCCTATGCGCATGGCTGCATCCTAAGGGGCGTCCACAGCAAATGCACCATCTTCATGGCTGACGTGGTCTGCTTCAGCTTCAAGAGCGTGGACGTCCTCGACACTGCACCTGCCACGCCAGCCAGATCCAGACCCTCTGCACCCCCTCCACCTGGCCCCGGACTTCCAGTGACTGCCCTCCTGCTGGCGGCCTTCCAGGCGTCCTGTCGGGGCACAGAGCCCCCACCCCTTAGCTGTGCATGTGCATGTATATCTATATAGACACATTATAGCCTGTGTGTATACACGGTTCCTGAACCCTGGAAGGTCCTCCCTGGGGGAGGGCGTTTCCTCTCAGGATCCCTTGGTGGGGGCTGTAGGGTGTAGATCCTAGACAGAGCAGAAGATCTAGGCCACGGAGGGCCTTCAGGTGCTGGGAGGTCCTGGTGCAGTGGGGGTGCAGCTCTCTAAATTTGTACACATGGCCACGCTTGGCCTAATAAAGGTGGTCCCACAGTTAAAAAATAGATATAAAAATAAGAGCTTTATTTTAAGGCTCCCTGGTGGATCTCATGGAGCCCTAGTGGCAGTGGTTAAACTCAACTACTAACTGAAAGGCTGAAGGTTCTTAACCTCCCAGCCGCTCTGTGGGAGAAAGCTGTTACCGTCTGCTTCTACAAATATTTCCAGCCTTAGAAACCCTATGGGGCAGTTCTACTCTGTCCTATAGGGTCATTATGAGTCAGAATCTACTTGATGGCAACAAGTTAGGTTGTCCTTGGTCTCAGCTCTAACTCTGTACTAACTCTACAACATGCTATTGCAGATGTTCCCACCTGGACTTATCCAACAGGGATTCATAGTGAGCAGGCCATCTGTGTTGACAGTATAAGATGTGCATGTATGTCTGCATGCACGTGGTGCAAAGGGTTCACGTGCTCTGCTCACTAACCTGAAGTTTGATGGTTCAAATCCACCAGACACACCTTGGAAGAAGGGTCTGGAGATCTATTTCAAAATGATCAGCCATGGACAGCCCTGTGGAGCACAGTTCTCCTCTGACACACGTCAGTTTCCCTGAGATGGGCTTGATGGCAACTGTTCTCTGTTCTTTTTATATGTATGTATATATGCATGTATATACACAAACACATATACATATGTACACATACACATATATACATACATATACGTAAACACATATGCAACAAAACAAAACATTGACCATTTCAACATTGTCACCAAGCAATGGTGCCTCTGGGCTGCAGTGTGTCCTCAGGTCGTCATGGGAAGCAGGCTTCTCTATTCATGAAAAGCATCTCTTTCTCTCACTTCTGATATCACTGAATATACAGAAGGACTGTAAGTGATTTGCTTCCAGTTCCTTTTTAATTAAATTGTTGCCTTTCTTAAAGTGATAGTCACACATCTGATCTCATATTGTTCTTTCTTAAGGAATGCCTTTATTATTCTGCTTTCAAAAGGAGCTCAGACAATTTTGTTTAATCTCTCTGGGTCTTGTACCATTAAATGGACTTAGTTGCAAGTATGAATTCCCATTAATAGGGGCAATATAGGATTACAACCACTAATAAAAATTTTCTACACTCAAGTGGAATAATCTTTTTTCCTGACATATCCAATCATATCATAATGAGAATTATTACTAAGTAACATATTGAGTTTTACTTGCATCATCTCATTAATCATCTCAGTAGCCCTATGACAGATTCTATCACTCTCCTAATTTTAAAAATGAAAAGAGTGATCTGAAAAGCATGTTATATTCACAGAATTATAGAACTTTACAGCTTGAACAGGCCTTGGGAGACACCTAGTCTAACCCATTCATTTTTTACAAGAGATGCCTAGGATCAGAGATTTTCTGTGACTTGTCCAGTTCCAACAACTATAATAGAACTAGGACCATAACCCATGTCTGATGTTCAGGGTCCCGTTTCCCACCCCCACCCCACCCCCACTATATCATGTTAACAACTAGGAAAAAAGCTCTATTACTGGGG
>NW_006921589.1:3983610-3985091 GCF_000298275.1 Orycteropus afer afer
TTTTGTTGGAGGGTACCATCCACATGCCGAAAAAATACAGTATCAACTGTGTTATTAGGTGTTAATAATATTCTACTTTTCTCTAAGCCTGATGGCATTCAGGACTTGAGAGTTTAACGTTCTTTAACCATCAATATAACACTTATTTCAGAATAGGACAGGGATATACTAAGACCTAACTCACTCACTCATTGAACAACAACAAAAAAAACCCAAAAAACTCACTGCCGTTGAGTCCACTCTTACTCACCCTTTGGGTTTCTGAGGCAGTAAATCTTTGTGGAAGTAGATTGCCCAGTCTTCCTTCCACGGGATGGCTGATGGGTTTGAACCACCAACCTTCTGGTTAGCAGTCAAATACCTTAGGTGCTATGCCACCAGAGCTCTTTACTCACTCATTAGGATGATCATAATAGAAAATAGACTTAAAGGAGTGTTATTTACCTTTGGAGTAAGGCAATGGTTCTTAACTGGGGGCAATTTTGGCATCCGCTTTGGTGGAATTTGGAAATATCTAGACATACTTTTGATTGTCATGACTTAGGGGAAGCAAGTGCTACTGTCTTCTAGGAGTTAGAGTCCAAGGATGCTGCTGAACATCCTATAATGCTCAGGACAGTGCCCGCAGCAAAGAATTAAAAACAATAATACCAAACCTGTTGCCTCCAAGTAGATTCTGACTCATAGAGATTCCAATAGGACAGTGCAGGACTACTCTATGGAGTTTCCAAGGTTGTAATCTTTATGGAAAAAGACTACCACATCTTTTTGCTGTAGAGCGGCCAGAGGGTTTGAACCATTGACAGCAGCCTAGCTCTTTAAACATTAAACATTTAAAAATCACGGCTCCTCAACAAAGATGTAACCAGTCCAAAATGTCAAGAGTGCAGGGGCTGAGAAACCCCGGAGTGAGGATACTTCACAAATGTCCATACTTTTTTCACCAGGAGAAGGTCTAACCTTATAGGTGAATCTCTCACAATTTTATTAAATAACCAGGAGATAGATCTACTCAGACCCAGAGTTGTACTTGAAGTAAAAGGGAAGCACTCAGATGGAATCTGTTCTTAGCTTTGAGACATCGAGTCCCATACCAGAGGCAGACCTCTCTAACAGAGAGACCACCAACTGGCAACTATGCCGTGTTCCACTGTCAAGCTGTTCGGAATCCCCAAAAGGCACTCCCTGTAACCTTTGACAGATGATTTAAAGAAATTTGAGTATTTAACTTGGTACATCAATTTTATTTAAATTTGTTACACCTAGATGAGTACTGAAATTTAAATGTACAGCATATTTTTCTCTCTGCTGTGTTTTGATGTCACAGTCAATAGTTGAATAGTTCTTCCCCATAAAAGGTGAGAGATTTGGTTTATAGAAGGCATCGAACATTGACTCTGTTTTTGAAGTTTCTATGGGTAGAGTAGGTTGAACATGTAAATGCATCCATGTAAGGTGATAAAATTCTTTGTAAAACATGG
>NW_006921589.1:3988981-3995641 GCF_000298275.1 Orycteropus afer afer
AACAACAACAAGAGCTTCAGGAGTGTCTCTTCCTTCCAAGACGTGTTGCTTGTTTTTCCTCTTTTTTAATTTAAGTGAGATTCACATAACATTTAATTAACCTTTTCTTGAAAATACTTTACATATTTTTTTATATACAGAAAAACATACAGCGTTTCAACAGTTTCTCCATGTACAGTTCAGGGACAGTGATCCTGTTCTTTGAGTCGGGGGGTCATCCTTATTCTAGTTTTCTGAGTGTTTCTCTCATGAACATAAACTCACTGATAGTGAAGGTTCCAATCTGATCTTTTGAGTTGCTTCTGTCAATTGGATCCCATACAGGAGATGCCAAAGGAGCACAAAGCCGAGGGCAGACATTCTTTACCAGTTACACTAAGTTACTGTTTGCTTTTAAGAAGACCTCAGGGGATACTTTTGGTTTTATGTTTAAAGATTAGGTCAGAGCAATAATTTCAGGGGTTCATCCAGCTTGCATGGCTCCAGAAAGTCTGAATTCCATAAGACTGAAATTCTGTTCTGCATTTTTCGCTTTTGGTCAGAATTCTTCTAGGGAATCTTTGTTCAAAATGGTCAGTGACAATTAACCACGTTTAAATTGTGCAATTCAGTGACATTCAGCATATTCTCAGTGCTCTCTCTATTTAAAAATATTTTCATCACCCCAGTAGAACACTTTCATACTCATTAAGTAATCACTTTCCATTCACTCTTACTTTATTTTCTGGCTACCTCTAATCTGCTCTTTGTTTCTGAGGACCTGCTTATTCTGGAAGTTCATATCAATATTATGATACAATATGTGACTTTTTGTGTCTGGTTTCCTTCACTTAGCATGCTATTTTTATTATTATTTTATTTTCCAAATTGTGACATGCATCATACTTCATTCCTTCTTATGGTTGAATAATATTCCATTGTATGAATACACCACAATTTGTTTCTCCTTTCATCTGTTGATGGACATCTGGATTACTTCTCCCTTCTGGCTATTATGGATAACGTTTATAATCCTGTTTTAATGAAAATTCTTGTCCCATTACCTTCTACCAAGTCTCTGCAGAATAAACACAATTCCTTCAACTGATTCTCATTCAATCTTGATTGAGATCCTTGAATCCAGTTTGGTTACTCTCCTTTGAACATGTTTTCATTTGTGTTTAGACCTCTTGAACTAGAGTATCCAGACCGAAATGCATTCTCCTGAATCCATCTGACCAGCACAGTAGATTTCCTAGATGCTTTAACATATTGTGTGGAAAATATTCTACAGCCATGGACACTAAAGATTGCTCCTGAAATTGTACTCTGTGCAACAAAAAAAGGGAAATAAAAGAAAAACTTGTATAATAATTGGAACTGGCAAGATAAAGTTATCATTACTTATAGACAATTTTATTTAGGAAATCCAACAAAATGAATAAAAATTATTTTATAATCTATCACAGTTACAAAATGAACAATGGAAAATTGCTAACTTTTCAGAATACTATCAGTAATTATATATAGATTACAAAAATGGACAATGAATAAGGAAGACTGAAGAAGAATTGATGCTTTTGAGTTGTGATGTTGGCGAAGAATGCTGAAGGTACCGTGGACAGCCAAAAGAACTAACAGATCTGTCCTGGAGGAAGTTCAGCCGAAATGCTCCTTAGAAGCGAGAATGGCCAGACTTTTTCCTGCCAAAGGAAACCTGGCCCTTGGCAGCTCCCTGTCCCAGGCAGCCTATTATTAGAGCATCACCTTTTGAAGTGTTGGAGCCAGGAGGCTTTCTCTGTCAGACTGAAAGCTTCTTGGAATAAAAATTTGACTTATATAAGTGGGAAAACCAAAAACATCAAAAATTATTTAAAAATATTTCAATATTGTCAAATAAAATGTACAGTTATGCTCAAGAAACAGAGAAAAGAATAGAGAGGAACCTTGATAACTATTGTCAGTCTAGAGAAAGGGCCAGCTTAACGGGGACCAGTGCACCATGCTCAGAAGGTGTGTGTATGTGGGGGCTGATGCTTGAAGTTTAAGGCCCTGCAGTCACTGTCTTGAAATTCTTAATAATTTTTTGTTTGAATCTGTGTGCACTATGATAAGAGTATGCACCAAGGGCTGAGAACCTCAAAACAGTTGTGTCCTCTTCTCCACCATCTCCCCGACTCCCCAGGACAGAGTTTCCATCTCTCTCCCCCACCCCACTCAAAGCACATGCCTTGGGCTCCTAATATGATCACCCATAAAATATCTCCATGGTAAAGGTGCATGATGTTAGACAGGAAATTTAAAAACCAGCATAATATTAGAGAGACATTACACAACAATGGAAAAAGTCTTTCTCCTGATTTTTCAGCAAGAAACCTCCCATTTTCATTTTACACAGGGCTCTGCAAATTATGGAGCCAGCTGTGTACAGAGCTGGTAGGAAAGGAAGGAAAAGGACAGCCTGAGGACAGAGGAGTGGGTGGGAGAGTGGTCAGTGACGGCAGTTCACCCTCCAGAAAGCAGACAGCACTGGAAATGTTCATAGTTCTTCATATAGTCCAGCTTCTCGGATTATTTGCTTAGCATACAGATAGAATAAGTATGGTGAAAGGATACAATCCTGGCCACATCCTTCCTGATTTTAAACCATGCAGTACCCCCTTGTTCTTTTTGAGCAGCAGCCTCCTGGTCTATGCACAGGTTCCTCATGAACACAATTAAATGTTCTGAAATTCCCATTCTTTGCAATGTTATCCATAATTTGTTATGATCCACACAGTGAATTCATTTGCATAGTCAATAAAACACAGGTAAACATCAGCAGTGATATCCCTCGTTCCATGTTGTCTTCTGAATGCAGCTTGCATTTCTGGCAGTTCCTTGTCAATATACTGATGCAGCCATTTTTGAACTATCTTCAGCAAAATTTACTTTTGTGCGTTATAATGATATTGTTTGATAATTTCCACATTTCTCCAAAAAATTAAATATTCTATTTACAAGATTCCTATACCCTCGAACAATTTGATCTGCTTTTGTAGATATAATTGTGACACGTTCAACATTAACCACACTGAGATATTGCAACTATGTATTATAGGCAGGACATGTTGGTGGGGACCTCCTGTGTTCTTGAAGTAACTCTCTCATTCTCACAGCACTATCTCCATAGGCACCTCTGGTATGTCCCACTGTACATCCTCTATTTGCAGCCTCAGCTAGGAACATGCTGCTTTTCATGGAGGAAGAGCAGAAAAGAGGTTAGATTTCGGGAAATCATGACTCTCAAAGATTAAACAGAATGGTTAGGGATTGAATTATAACCCTCGAAGTATATGTTGAAATCTTAACCTTTAAATCAGTGGATGCAATCCTGTTCAGAAGTAAGGTTTTTCTTAATGAGGTTATGTTAATGAGGTCTAATAATGTAAGGTGGATTCTAAATCTAATCCCTTCTGAGTTATAAAATGGACAGAACAGAACTAGAGACTCTCAGGAGGATAAGATCAATGCTAAGTGAGTGTCATCTACAAGCCATGGAATGCCAAGGAACCAAGGAGTGACCAAGGCTACTGATAATGTAATTGACATTATCAGTAACTCTTGGTTTGAGCCTTTTCACCTCCAAAATTCACAAAATAAATTTCTCTTCTTAAAGCCACTCACTCGTGGTGTTTTGTGTTACAGCAGCTGTAAGTAACTAGGACAAGAGTCTGGGGAAACAGATTTAGGGTTTTCTAAGGACAGACTTCCTTGACACATGGTCTTAAGAAAATTTCTACCTATTACTTAGACAGAATATGTAGAAGCGTTGATGTGCATCAAGTATATTGAGACTAAAGTATCTCTTTCTCTTCTGTCTACTTCCCAACTTCTTTCTTGGTAATTATAATTTTACATTTATATTTGTATATATAATAGGGATGTGCAATCAAAATACTCTACAGTAAAGCACATTATAACTGTTGCCCATTCAACAGTCTGGTATAGATACACACATATCATTAATTTACTACAGATAACCATATACATGCAGGTGTATACAAATGAGTTGTGTGCTAACAGTACCTAGTATTTGAATTGTTAAATGGCCTTTTGAAACTGAGTGGAGTCAAAGTTCAGCCTGCAACCCTGCTTAAAGACAGATAAGTAAACGTGATAACTCAGTTCCTTAAGAGCTGAATAGGATGAAAGCTCAACTATTCCCCCACCCTGGATAAGACAGATAGGACCCAAGTTGGAGACAAATAAACAGACATAATAACTCAGTTCCTTAAGAGCTGAATGGAATGAAAAGTCAATTTACACATTCTTTCCATGCTATCCCCCTAGAAACATGTGATAAGCACATTTATGTGTCTCAGGAGACAACCTGAAAATTAACCTTGGCCCATGGCCATGCGCAGTGAGACAAACAGGAACAAAGTTGCTGGGAACTGACATTCTCCCCACTGCCTAAGCCCCATTAGCTGATGACAGGAAGCCAGTGTGACTCATCCGGTGCACAAGCACACTGCATTAAAAAACAACTGCCCCTTTAAAACGAGGCGAAGGAAATTTCAGCCAATCATCAGCCTATTCACACCCAAATTCCTGAAGATTTTTATGAATATGTGTAAGCTCCTCTTCTGAAATTTACAAAACTGTAACTCAATCTGGATTTGGGGGGTCAGATTTGGGTTTGCAAGAGCCCCTGTCTCCTTGCATTGCCGCTTTGCAATAAATAATTTTCTCTCCTCTTAGTCACTTGCTGTGTAAACTGTTTTGGCCTGATTATGCACCAGGCAGGGACCCACATTTGGTTCGATTTCACTTTCATTATGAGAAACTGAGCTCCCTGGGTGGCACAAAAGATTAAGTGCTGGATTATTAACCATAAGTTAGAAGTTCAAACACACCCTGAAGCCTAGAGAGCTGTTTCTGAAAGTTGTAGCCTTGGAAATCCTATGGAGTACATTCTACTGTGAACACGGGGGGGGGGGGCGCACCATGAGTTGGAACTGACCCAACATGCTTATTTGTTTGTTTTTGGTTATGAAAAATTAGAGAGTCCCTGGGCATTTGAAACAGTCAACATGCTTGGCTGCTAACCAAACTGTTAAAGGTTCAAGTTCATCAGTTTCCTCAGAAGAAAGTCCTGGCAAACGACTTCAGAACAATCAACCCTATGGAGCATAGTTCTACTCTGACCCACATGGGGTCACCATGGGTCAAAAACGACTTGACTGCAACTGGTTACAAGAAACTAGTGCTAAGCTCAATTGGACAAATTAAGACTCCGTAATCAGATATCGAAACTCTTTTTCAGTATGAGAAATGTTTTCTTCAAGATCATCAGTCTATCAACAAGTCAACCAGCACTGAAGAGAACTTATGCCATACATTTTCCCAAGCACTGATCATACAAAAACTGTATGAACTGGCAACAGGCTTTGGCCTCAGACTGGCAGCAGTCTAGCAGGAGAAAAAAACACAGACATTAAAGCTTAAACCGCATCATCTTTAAAAAAGCTTTTTTCATTTAAGACTTTTTTTCTGCAGTCTGGCAGCAGTACAACCTTTACACTTATTTCTGGCTGGAGACTCTGAGGTTTGGTCCTATGCAGTCAACAAAAAGTAACTTAAAATAGAAGAGCTTGCTAGCAGGAGGCCAGCTCACTCTGGGTGTAGGGGTTCTTTTGTTCTCAGGAATGATGTAGGTTCTTCTAGTCTGTTTGAGCCTTAGTCTACCCTGGGGGCACTGGGCAAAGAATAGCACAGAAGAAAATAAATATCTCCTAGGGTGACTCTAAACTCAGATAAAGGGTAACCATCTGGGAGAAGACCAGGCACTGGTATAATTTTCTAAATCTCCCCAGGCAATTCCGTGGTGTTGTAGTCAAGACCTGGAATCTTTACAAGGAACTTCAGATGGAATAAAAAGATAGCTCCTGTTTCAGGTGGTTAACAGATAACAACGTGGTTTTGAAATTCACTAAGGGAATATTGTTCTTGATTCTGCTTCTCTAAACCCTGGACATTTGAGTGTTTCTGATGTCCTGCACTCCTTTTCACTCTTTTCTGTTAAAGGGCAGCTAGCTTCTGGTTCTTCTATGATACCTCACTGCACTAAATTCAGTTTTCATAGTTTGAGCACAAGGGATGTTTAATGCACAGTGATGATGGCCTATCTTCACATTTCTCAATCTCCAGGCAAAAAGTTCACTGTCACCCGACAACATTGGACCTCCTACTGAATCTTACCCTTCCCAAGAAGGGCTAGTCAATCCTCCAAGTATTTCTTATAATTTGGCCTTCGCAGGCAACTCTGTAGTTTTCAAACATTTGCTGCCCAGCAACTATCTATCATAGTATGAACCAAGGGAGGCATCAGTCTTTGTTGTACATAAATTGTCAATTGAATTCCCAAGTGCTCTGTAAAAGAAGATTCCAGTATTCTAAAATACTGGCTCAGTGCCTAAGGTATTTGACAGGTAACGAGAACCTTGGCGGTTCAAAGCCAGCAGCCACTCCGTGGAAGGAAGACGGGGCAATCTACTTCTGTAAAGATTTACCATCTTGGAAGCCCTGTGAGGTTTGCTATGGTTCGGAAGAGACTCAATGGCTGTGTGTGCATGTGTGTTATACATACATACATATATACATATATATACACCAAAAAATCAAACTCACTGCCATTGA
>NW_006921589.1:3997072-3998406 GCF_000298275.1 Orycteropus afer afer
GTTAGCTCTTTTTCCCAAGTAAAATAGAAACAAAATAAATTTGTATTAAAATAATATAAATACAAATTCCTACAATCCTTCCTGGAAGATGATTGTACAAGGCTATTGCTTGTATGGCTTTTTTTCCTTCTCAAAGAGGAAACAAAAAAGGTCTCAATTAATCTTAGCAGGTTGCTGGGTATACTACAATTAAAAAGAAAAAAAGTTGAAAATTCCCTTGTGGGAGACACAGTTCTCATAGCTTCTAATTTACTTTAGCAGCAGCATGGACTCTGGGCTTTTTGATCTCTGAGTAAATAATAGACTTTGTAGAGTTTCTGAGGGCTATGCTAGATCTAGTGTGATACACAAAAGAAGATAAACGAATTGCATGCGCCTAAGAGAAACAACCTAGAAAGACAGGCCATAAAATTACAAACGTGTTGGCTGCTGAGTTCATTTGATTCATGGTGATCCCACTTGTGCAGGGTGGAACTGGTTCATAGGGTTTCAGGGCTGTAACCTCTCAGACACAGATCTTTGCCAGCACCCTACTTCAAAGACATCAATGCTTTGGCCTCCCTTCTGTATTGTCCAGCTCTCACATGCACATGAGATGATTTCAAATACCATGGTTTGGGTCAGGATCACCTTAGTCCTCAAAGAGACATTTTTCTTTTTAACACTTTAAAGAAATCTTTTGGGGCAGATTTATCCAAGGCAGTAAGTCTCTGAAGATAATAGCCTGGAGAACTCTGTGGTGGCAGTTCTAGTCTGTCACATGGGGCCACTATGAGTCTGAATTAACTCTATATCATGTAGCAACAACAGCACATGAAAATTAGCTGCTGATGGGACTTGAATATGGGTTGAGCAATTCTAGGATATATCTGGGTGGAGATAGGAATTGATTTAAATCTGGAAAGTGGTGTAGGATTCGTTCAGTAGGAGACGACAAGAGAAGACATGCTGGACACACTTTGTATGATTTCAAACTTTTTAAGTTTATTGAGACTTGTGTCTTAGCATATGATCTATTATGGAAAATGATCCATGTATGTTAGAGAAAAATATACCTGGTTCTGATAAAGGATGAAGTATTCTAAATATGCTGGAATTCATGGATGTCTAGTTGTCATTGAAGAGAGTGAATATTGGTTTGTTTTGCTGATCCTCATTTAAAGTACAAAGAAGCTATCCTGTTCTGTGTTAACACTTACAACTTTCTTGCTACTTTAACATCTTTTGCATGACAGAAAGCCATAAAAAAATCAGATAGCAAATATAATTTATAGGACTGCATTATAAAATATTTTTCTCATTTGTACATTTATTCTATTAGAAATGATTTAAAA
>NW_006921589.1:4000361-4017355 GCF_000298275.1 Orycteropus afer afer
TTTATGGGAAAGTTTACACAGTAAATTAGTTTCCCATTCAACAATTCATATGCAAATATTTTCATGACATTGGTTGCTAACTCCACAATGTGTCATTACCCTCTCATTTTCACCTTGCTTTCCCTGTTCTCTGGCAGCAGAGTGCCTAAGGCATTTGACTGCTAACCAGAAGGTTGGCAGTTCAAACCCACCAGCCACTCCTCGGAAGGAAGATTGGGAGATCTACTTCTGTAGAGATACCACCTCGGAAACTCAAGGAGGGGTTGCTATGAGTCAGATCTGACTTGACGACAGTGAGAGTTTTCCTTGTTTCCATTTCTCCAGTTTCCTAACCCATCCTTGCCTTCTTGTCTTGGCTTTTGAGTAAATGTTTTCCTTTGGTCTCATAATGACTGTTCTATGGAGCACATTCTTCGCATGTGGTTTCAGTCCCAGGTTAAAAGAGTGTCTTAGGGCCATAGTCTTGAGGGTTCCTCCAGTCTCTATCAGTGTAGTAAGTCTGGACTTTTTTTTTTTTTTTTTTAATTTGAGTTTTGTTCCATATCTGTCTCCCATTCTAACCAGGACCTTCTCTTGTGTCCCTGGTCAGAGTGCTAGGTAGTAGCACTGAGGACCATCTAGTTCTTTTGCTCTCAGGCTAGAGGTTCATGTGAAATATTAATTCTGTGCACTATTTTCTTCCTTGAATCTTTCATTTTCTTTACTCTCCTTTGCTCCAGACAAGAAGAGACTAATAGTTGTATCTTAGATGTTTGCTTCCAAGCTTTTAAGACTCCAGACACTGCTCACTAAACTAAGATGTAGAACAGTATCTTTTGAACTATGTTATGCCGATTGATGTGGATGTCCCTCAAGACTATGAACCTTAGTTTTCAAGGCCGGTTACCAAGTCTCATGAAGTGTTTCGACATATCTAGGAAGTTTCCATAATTGTGATTCCCATGAGCTCTATTATGTATATGAGTATGGACATATGGCTCATTTTAGGTGCCATCACCTGGGCTCCAGCTCACAGTGATCCGTGCACATTAGAGCTAGGCACTGCCTGGTTCTGTGCCATCCTCACAATTGTTGCTGTCCTTCAGCCCATCACTGTAACAACTGTGTCAGTTCCTCTCTTTCAGAGTCTTCTCCATCTCCATGACCCTCTACTTTACCAACATTATGTCCCACTCCAGGGACTAGTCCCTTCTGACAACATGACCAAAGCATGTGAGAGGAAGTCTGGCTATTCTTTCTCTAAGGAGCAATGTGTTTGCATGGCCTCCAAGTCGGATTTGTTCATTCTTCTGTCAGTCCGTGGTATTTCCAATATCTGTTGCCAACACTGCAGTTCAAATGCATCAATTCCTCTTCGGTTTTCCTTATTCATTGTCCTTTTGCGTGCAAATGAGGCTACTGAAAATATTGTCGTTTTAGTCAGGAACAGTTTAGTCTTCCTGATCTTTTTTTTTTTTTTTTTTTAACTGATTAACCAGGGGAAAGCCAAAAAGCACGGACACAGTGCCCCACTACCATACATTATGCAGTCAAGTTTCCCACATTCAGGGAACTGGCAAGGGTCAGCACATCTGCAGTGCAATGGGTAAGCTTCACCCTGGGAGAACCACCTTCTTGATCATGGTGTCTCCCCTGCCGGGTGAGTATGGGAGCACCTTAGTCTTCAAAGTACCATCTTTACCCTTTAGCACTTTAAAGAGATCTTTGGCAATGAACTTGCCCAGTGCAATGTAGTGTTTATTTTCTTGACTGCTGCTTCCATGGGCATTGATTGTGAATCCAAGTAAGATGAAGGCCCTGACAATTTCAGTCTTTTCTCAGTTTATTGTAATGCTGCTTGTTGGTCCTGTCGTGAGGACCTTTGTTTTCTTGATGTTGAGGTGTAATCTGTACTGAAAGCTGTACTGTTTGATCTTCATCAGTAAATGCTTCAGGTCTTCACTTTCAGCAAGCAAGGTTGTGTCATCTACATATCACAGGTTGTCAATAAGCCTTCCTCCAATGCTGATGCTACGTTCTTCTTCATAGTCTAGCTTCTTAGATCTTTTTCTCAGCATACAGATTGAATAAGTATGGTAAAGGACACATTTTCAACACACATATCCCCTTGCTTTGTTTGAATGATTGCCTCTTGGTCTATGTACAGGTTCCTCATGACCACAATCAAGTGTTTTAGAATTCCCGTTCTCAGTGCCATCCATAATTTGTTAGGATCCACACAGTCAAATGCCTTTGCATGTGCAGATATGGCACATACAAATATGCATATACAAATGCCCACAACTGTGCTTATATATGCACAGCCGTGTACTCCCATGCTCCCTCCCATACCTATATGGCATACATAGCTACCTATGTAACCAGCAACAAATTTTTGGTTCTTCTTATTGTTGTTGCAGAATTACATATATTATAGCATTTACCGTAACTCAAAAAACCAAACTCCTGCCGTCGAGTCGAATCTGACTCATAATAAACCCTCTTTGGGTTTCTGAGGCTGTACCACTGCAGAAGTAGATTGCCCAATCTTCCTTCCAAGGAGTGGCTGGTGGGTTTGAACCACCAGTCTTCTGGTTAGCAGTCAAATGCCTTAGGCATTACGCTACCAGAGCACTCACCTGCTATTAGATAATTGATTATACACAAACCTCTCACTTGTCGATAAGTTAAGATAAAAAGAAAATATTGCCAAATAAATATTTTGAAGAAAAAATTTAAAATAAAATACAAAACTTCAGACTGAAATATTTCAAACAGTTTTGGAAGGTATTTATGCTGCATTTAAAATAATCTGGCATAAGTATTCAGCTTTAAAAATACTGTTTTCTGTGTAAAGCTTGAATTTCTCAATTATGTTGTTCATGATAGATATTTTCCTCCAAGATTTACTGGTTTAGAATAAAATGCTTCTCTGGTGTGCATAAATCTAATTCGTTTTGAGTTTATCTTTCTTCAACAGAACTTTCTGCCACTATTGTTACAATAGAGGATGAAGATGAGAATAATTTCATAAGAAAATTGATGAAGGAAAATAATAATATTATCATGAAGGTGTGGCTTGCATTATGTCAGTGTTCTGCCAGTAATTGACATATTTGTCTGGAAAGTGTGCAAGGAGCGATCTAACTTGTCCCCAGTGAGTCAGCCTTAGTAAAGAATGCCAAGTTCTAATTCAAATACTTCTCATTGAAAACAAAAATCTCATTGCTGAATAAGCTAAATCTGCTGTCTCTTCTGGATGCTTATAAATCCTGAATGAATGAAAGTCAGCAACTGAGTAGTAATGGAACCTACCAATGAAATATAATGAAATATAAAATCAGATTAAATCAACTGGAATTGTATTGGAGCCTTATTAATAAAACTCTTGGATTAGTATCAAAATATATTTTTCTCTTACAGTAATGTCTGTGTCCATTGTGTCCCCACAAAGAAACCATGACTTACTTTCCTAGAGTTCTAATGTCTGACACTCAGTGGTTTTTGAAGCTTGTAACTGTGTATTCAGAAAGTAATCTTGTTGTTTCCTTCACTTTTTGAACATTTTTGTCATAAATCAAAATTAAGTACAAATAGTGACTTTTTTCCCCTAAAACTAGCTTAGTAAAATTCCACACAATTGATTCAAAAAGAATATGTGGAAGATTTCTTCAATAAAAAAATAGATACAGGGCTGTAGTGAACATGGAATTGATAAAGAATGAATCAAGAGCAAAAATTTGATAGAATAAGAAGTCTGTTTCATAGTTGACCTTTAAATAATAGAAATTAACATGAATTCCAAAATATTAAGTACTTGTCAAAAAATGAATGGATTTAAAATTAACTCCCTCGATAAATTGTGGGAGCTCTGGTGGCATAGTGCCTAAGGCATTTGACTGCTAACCAGAAGGCTGGCGGTTCAAACCCACCAGCCACTCCTCGGAAGGAAGGTTGAGCAGTCTACTTCCGTAGTGATACTGCCTCAGATCCAGCTCCATGGCTGTGAATTTTCTTTTTTTCTTTTCCCCCCAATAAGTTGTACATTGTCTTTACACTGTTACCACAAGGTGGTGCCACCTGCTTTTAAAAACAAAACTTCTTAGTCTAGGCAGTGCAATACAGTAGTTACTAGCAACTTGTGGTTTGTAATATGAATTAAAATGTGACTTGCGCAACAGAGGAACTGATTTTTAATTTTTTCTCAATTTTAATAAATTTACTTGTGGCTATCAGATTGAAAGACCTATTTCAAGTGCTGAAGAGCAAAGATATCTCCTTGAAGACTAAGATGAGCCTGACCCAAGCCATGGTATTTTCAATCACCTCATATGCACGTGAGAGCTGGACAATGAATAAGGAAGACCAAAGAAGAGTTGATGCTTTTGAGTTGTGTTGGCAAAGAATGCTGAAAGTACTGTGGACTGCTAATAGAACTAACAAATGTGTCCTGGAGGAATGCTCCTTGGAAGCGAGAATGGCCAGACTTCGTCTCACCTACTTTGGTCACAGTGTCAAAAGGAACCATTTCCCGGAGAAGAATATCATGGTTGGTAAAGTGGAGGGTCAGTGAAAAAGGCAAAGACTCTCAATGAAATGGATTGGCACAGTGGTGGCAGCCATGGGCTCAGGTATAACAGGGATTGTGAGGCTGGCACAGGAGTGGGCAGTATTCCCTTCTGTTGCACATAAGGTTGCTATGAGGCAGAGGTGACTTGACTGCATATAACAACAACAACAACAACATCATATTGATAGCACAATTCACACAAATTTATTGTAAGAGATTTATGCCTTTTTGATGTAGTAATTTGGTGTCAATAAACAGTTGTATTTAATTTCTTTCTTTAGATCAGTCTTGGAATTGATTAGATGAATCAGTGGTAACATTTGTCAAATGGTAAAAGAAAACTAAGAGTGGTGGTAGAAAATGTATCATTTTGTTAGCTTCAAATGAAACATGGAAAAAAATTGAATGCTCACATGACTACCCAAGAGTTGTCTGCAATTTTCTTCTAGGGAAGTATGTAGCCTGTCCTTAAGAAAAATTTTTTGCAGAACAGGTTATTAAATAAATATGTAATTCAGTTATGTGCAAAGTTTTGTGCTGGTCCTGAAGTACTAAGTCCTTAAAGCATGGACAAAACTCTTGACTAAGTCATAGAGATCCTTTTCCCTAAAATATAGTCATTTAATTACCAAAGACAATAAATGTACAAAATGTCTAGAGCTCACAGATGAAACTATCAAACAGTGTAAACTTTGTATAATTCTTTTCTAAGAAATATGGGAGCTGCCAGAGTATTAGGGAAGTAATTTATTGGAAATCATCTTTAAAATGTGTTTTGCCGTATAGTTTGCATATATAAAAGCTTAAAGGTCTATTTCTGCAGTTGGTTTTCTTGCTTTATCCACATTCCCATAAAATACATGACTAGCTTAAACATAGTACAAAATTAGATTTAATTACTTAAAATTTTCTGGATATCTGTAGGAAATCATAAGTTGAAATTATGTTTTATTATGAATTGCGACATAAAAAAGTCGTGCAAATATCACTTTAGTAATTTCATTTCTGGAACAAAACCTCTGAATTTTTCACAGGAACATTTTCTAAGTTCTGGTATAAATTTTCCCTTTTTGTATAGAAATAATAAAGATAAAATCCCAATTCTAGGTGACCATTATCCATACTCAATTGACCCTTGGACAATGCAGGGATTTGGGGCATCAACCCCTCTCCTTTTCCCTCATGCAATTGAAAATCCACACATAACTTGACTCCCCAAAAACTTAATTACTAATGGCCTACTATTGGCTAGAAGCCTTCCCAATAAAATAAATAGTCAATTAACATACTTCTCTCTGTGGTTATTAAATTTTCACATGAAAATACTCACATACATACACAAAAGATATGTTTATTAATTGTGTGGCATGATGATTATTTACTATTCAGTAAGTGGAAGAGGATCATTAAGGATGTTTTCATCCTTATCATCTTCATGTTGAGTAGGCTGATTAGCTATATTATACATAAGGGCATTCCTACAGCACATAGAAATACGTAGAAATAGCACCTGCCAAACTTATATATGATCATGGGTATATTCCTTTTGCCTAGGCATACCTGATCATTAAGCCTGTGTGTATGTATCCACCTGTAGATTAATGCTTGTTATTTACTGTGCATGTAAGTGTTTATCTTTGTTGTCTGCACTTCTTGTTTACCTCTCTGTGCGTTCCTTTCCCTTAGTGCTATTCTGTTGTTCACTTCCTTTTGGTATATTTTCTTTCCCTTCACCCAAATCAATACCTATCTAGCAATTTTCCCTCTCCTCTCCTTCCATTCCTGGTTGCCAAAAAAGAAAGTTTCTACCATATGTAACCTTGTCTTGACTTTTTACAATAGTGGACTAATACAGTATTTGTTCTTCTGTGATTGACTTATTTCATTCAGCATAATACCCTTTAAGTTCGTCCATGTTATGTGGTGTTTTGTGGATTCTACATTATTCTTTAGTGTTGCATAATATTCCATGTGTATATATAACCACAGTTTGTTTATCCATTCCTCTGTGGATGGGCACTTCCATCTCTTTGCTATTGTGAATAGTGCTGCAATGAACATGGGTGTGCATATATCTATTTGTGTCTTGGCTCTTGGATCTTTAGGATACATACCAAGTAATAAGATTGCTGCATCAAATGGTATTTCTGTTTCCAACTTTTTAAGGAATTGTCATACTGTTTTCCACAGTGGTTGTATCATTTTACATCTCACTGGCAGTATATGAGGGTCTCAATTTCTCCACATCCTTGCCAGCATTTGTTATTTTCTGTCTTGTTGAACTTTACTATTAGTACTGGGCTGAGATGGTATCGCGTGGTTCTTTTGATTTTCATCTCTCTAATAGCTAATGATCACGAATGTTTCTTCATATGTTTGTTGGCTACCTGAATATCTTCTTTGGTGAAGTGTCTGTTCATGTCTTCTGCCCATCTTTTAATTGTATTTTTTCTCTTTTTGATGTTGAGGTGTTGGAGTTTTCTATAAACTTTAGAGGTAAGTCCCCTGTCAGATATGTCATTGCCAAATATTTTTCCCTATCTGTAAGTTCTCTTTTTACTTTTTTTGAGAAGTATTTTGATGTGTATAAGAATTTAATTTTTAGAAGGTACCAGTCATCTAGTTTATCTTCTGCTGTTTGTGCATTTTTATATACATTTGGTAGTCTACTAATGCCATATATTAGGGCCCCTAAGTTTGCCCCTATTTTTGTTTGATGAACTTTATAGTTATAGGTTTTACATTTAAGTCTTTGATCCATCTATAGTTAGTTTTTGTGTGTGGTGTAATATGGATCTTGTTTCATTTTTCTGCAAATGATATCCAGTTTCCCCAGCACCATTTGTTAAAGTGACTGTCTCTTCCCCATTTAATGGATTTTGGTCCTTTGTCAAAGATTAGCTGACTGTAGGTGGATGGATCTATTTCTGGGTTTTCAATTCTGTTCCACTGGTCTATGTATCTATTGTTGGACCAATCCCAGGCTATTTTGACTACTGTGGCTGTGTAATAGGTTTAGCGATAGGGGAGTGTAAGATCGCCTCTTTGTTCTTCTTCTTCAGTAGTGCTTTTCTTATCTGAGGGTCTTTCTTTTCCATATACGATTAGTGATCAATTTTTCAGTGTCCTTAAAGAATGTTCATGGAATCTGGATTGGGATTGAATTGAATATGTAGAGTGCTATGGCTAGTATTGACATTTGCACAACGTTTCATCTTCCTATACATGAACATGGAATGTTCTTCCACTTAGGTAGATCTTTTATAGTGTCTTGAAATAGTTTTTATTTTTATAGTTTTCTTCGTAATGCTAATTTCTGATGATACATTTATAAAAACTAAGAAACAAACATTAGTACATTATTTATTAATAACTAAGCTTGCATCATGTGGAGTTAACTGAAAAGCTATTCAAATAATGACAGTAAGGATGAACATTCTTAAGAAAAAAAAAATCTAGCATTCTGACTAAATAATAATACCTTTGAGATAAGTTTTAGATATATAGCCCTACACTGGGTTCTCTTCAAATGAATAAAAAATAAACTAATTTAGATAGCATTCATAATGAAATCTCAGATGAAGTCTGTAGTACCTTTAATATTGAGCTTAACTTTAATCTATGGTAGGCACAGCAACACCGTTTTTTAACTGCTATAGGATTCCAAGGACAATTGATTGGTGGAGCCACTTTTTCAGTACCTCTAGAGTGCTTTTTTTTTTTTTTTTTTAACTGATTCACTCCAGTGGTACCTGAACACAGACAAAGATTCATTATTTGGAAAAGCATTTTTTTTCCTGTTTATGTATGAATGCACACCAAAATATAATCAAAACACGTTTTCATTTACATGTTATGAATGACTTTTATTGAAAAGAATAAGATTTTACGAAATAGACTGTTCTGTAAAAACTCAGATTTATAGCTTCTGCCCCCATGGCAACCAACTAACTGGTTGCACATGGTCCTCCCAGGTAATTAATTTCTTTTATTTTGGGATGGTCTGCTATTTCTCAAGGTCAGCAAGAAAGGAAGAACAAGTGACTTTCCATAGAAAAACAACAAACATATATCTTACACAGAAGTTTTAGACTTTTGGGTTTGCTTTAATTCCATCATTGCAGGAGGTTTTACTTTTGGGAAATAAAATGGGAAAGCAGATTGTGGGTTCTGTTGGCCTTATCTTTCAGAGAGATCTATCACTTTAGCCATTGTTTTAGGGTCTGGAAGATTTTTTTCTCGTGCTTGAATTAGTTCAGCTGAATCAATATTCCTTTCTTTGAACACTTTGCACAGTGTGCTTCACCTAAAAAGAGAAAAAGAAATGTCAGAATACCTACATATCAAGTATCCATCAACCAGATATGCTTAATTTCTCTACCCCTCCCCTACACTGGTGCACATCACAGTCACCTGGAACATTGTTCAGAGAAACCACTGTCTGAGCCCCATCCTGCAGACGTTGTGATTTAATTAGTCTTGAGTGAACTGAGTATCAGGAAATTTCAAAAGCTAGTTAAACATCCTTTCTCTCCAAAGTGACATCTTTAATACTTTAAAGAGGTCCCTTGAAGTCAATTTGCCCAGTGCAATACCAGGTCTGATTTCTTGACTGTTGCTTCCATGGATGCTGATTGTGGATACAAGTGAAATGAAATCCCTGACAACTTGTATGAAATGGGCACATGGTATTGCACTAGAATATAAACCCCTTAGATTGAAAGGCACTCAACATAGAACTGGTGAAGAGTTACCTCCTCATAGTACAGTTGACATTAATGACACGGATGGAGGAAAACATTCTACACCTTCATTTACTGATGTGACTCAACTCAAAATGAGAAGGGCTTCCATTAATAATCCATTAATAATGAGAACATGGAATATACAAAGCATGAATCTAGGGAAAAAAGTCCAAGCTGTCAAAAATGAAATGGGACACATAAAGACCCATAACCTAGGCATTAGTGAGTGAAATGGGTCGGTATTTCTACTTTAAATCAGAAAGTCATATGGCCTAAGATGCCAGGAATTGTCAGAGAAATGGAGTTGCCCTCATCATCAGAAAGATCAGAAAGAACATTTCAAGATCTATCCTGAAGTATAACGCTGTCCGTTATAGGATAATATCTATATACTTACAAGGAAAAACAATTTATTTTACTATTATTCAAATTTCTGCACCAAATATTAATGTCATAGATGAAGAATGGAAGATTTTTACCAAATACTGCAGTTTGGAATTGATCAAACATGTAATCAAGAAGCCTTGATTATTCATAGTATTTGAAGTGCAAAAGCTGGAATCAGATTTCCTTGGATCAGTTCCTGGTAAATGTGGCCTTGGTTATAGAAATGATGTAGAGATTGCAATAGAATATTGCAAGGCCAATGACTTATTCAAAGCAAATACCTTTTTTCAGTAGCATATATAATGACTATCTATATGGATCTCACTGGATGGAATACACAGAAGTCAAATTGACTCCATATGTGGAAAGAGACAATGAGAAGCTCAATATCATTAGTTAGAACAAGGCCAGGGGCCACCTGTGGAAGAGGCTATCAATTGCTCATATGCAAGTTCAAGTAGAAGCCGAAGGAAATGAAAAACAATTCACGAACGCAAAAGAACATTAACTATATCTCATCTGAGTTTAGAGACCATCTCAAGAAGATAACTGATATCCTAAAAACTAATGATTGAAGACCAGACAAGTTGTGGGATGACAGCAAGGATATCATACATGGAGAAAGCAAAAGATCATAAAAAAACAGTAATTAAAGAGCAGTTCAAAAGGGACGTCAGAAGAGTCTGAAAATTGTTCTTGAACATACTATAGCTAAAACAAAAGGGAACAAAGGTGACGTGGAAGAGCTGAAAAGAAGATTTCAATGGGCAGCTTGAGAAGGCAATGGATTACAATGAAGTGTGCAAAGACCCGGAGTTAGAAAACACAAAAGTCAACACACTCAGCATTTCTCAAGCTGAAAGAACTGACAACAAATTCACATCTTGAGTCACAAAACCGAAGGGTTCTATTGTTAAAATAGGAATTCCGGTAGCATAGTGCCTAAGGCACTTGACTGCTAACCAGAAGGCTGGCAGTTCAAACCCACCAGCCACTCCTCGGAAGAAAGGTTGGGGATTCTACTTCTGTAGTGATGCTGCCTTGGAAACTCAAGGAGGTGTCGCTATGAGTCGGGTCCAACTCGAGGGCAAATAACAACAACAACAACAATTGTTGTATGTCCAACTTCTTGACTCAGTCACTCTCTTTTTCTATCCTTGAGTAAAACACTTAGCTCTGCTTCTTTCATCGTTCCTCTTGAGAATAAATGCAGCCTCACACTTTGCAGAGTGTTTAATACATATCGTGCTCACATTTCTCAACCCCAAAAAGAAAATTTCCATTTTTACCACATAACACTTTACCTTCTGTAACTGTGGGCATTTCCAAACAAGAGTTAGACAAGCATTGCAGGCAAAAATTGTAACTTGCAGGGAGGCAAAGCATATATTTATTCTTCAATATTATATTTGCAGTTTTTGCATATCTATAATATGGTGAACCTAGTGAGGTGTCAGTCATCATGTCACAAAAATCATCAATGCTCATTTCATGCAGTCTTTCTTGTAAAAACCAAGATTACAATTATCTGTAAGAGAATATAATGAAGCTACAAAAGGAATTCAGTTCCAGAAATTATTTTAAATGCTTAAAGTGATTTCTGTTAGTTGAAATAAAATGCAAATATTCGTTGGTGACTTGGCCTGGATATCAACTCCTGAAAACGATCAACTCACCTGAGTCAACATTTCTTGTGGAAGACATATAGCTCATAAAAGCACTTGGTTTTATGAGGGCGTTTGGCCTTCAGGTGAGTATTTGCTTTGGACACATTTACAAAGAAGGAAGCTTTGATTGAACATCTGCAACACCGTGCTAGAAACTTTGGGAGGTATAGAAGATGAGAAGCAGCCCTTCCATAGGATCCAGTTGAAGTACCAAGATACATAAAAGATGAAAACAGTAATAGCCATCTCTGGAGATTCTGTGAGGTCAGTAAGGATGAAAGCGATGAGAAAAGATAGGAATTGAGATGGAACTGGAAGATAGGGCAAGATTTTTAAAAATAGAGAGCACTTAAAAACTCACTGCCGTCAAGTCAGATCTGACTCACAGTGACCCCTCCTTGGGTTTCTGAGGTGGTATCACTATGGAAGTTGATTGCCCAACCTTCCTTCCGAGGAGTGGCTGATGGGTTTGAGCTGCCAGCCTTCTGGTTAGCAGTCAGATGCCTTAGGCACTAGGTAAGTGGGGTGAATCTGTATGTTTTCAGTAATTTGAAGTATCTAGAATAGGTATCTGCTGCAAAGGACCTCTTTCAAGTCTGAAGAGCAAAGATGTCTCATTGAAGACTGAGATGTGCCTAACCCAAGCCATGGTGTTTTCAATAGCCTCACATGCATGTAAGAGATTGTTCTGGTTCCCTAGTGCCGCTCTAACAGGAATATACCACAAATGAGGTGGCCTTAACAAACAGGAGTTTATTCTCTTACAGTTTGGAGGCTTTAAGTCCAAGTTCAAAGTGCCAAGCTCTAGGGGTTGGGTGACAGCCCCTCAGGCTTGCACTTCAGCTCTGCCTCCAGCTCCCAGCCCACTGAAGCTAGAGGCTTTTCTTCACTCAGACAGCTGTTAGCTGCTGAGGCTGTCAAGCCCAAGGTTGACAAGTAAAAAGGCACAGTCCAGATGTTACCAAACCACACCGCAGGCTATTAATTCAAGTCCATTGTAAGTCCCCAGGTCGGCAGAGCATGGCAGGCTGCTGAACGATGACACAGCTACATGCAGGGTTCAAGTGTGCCACAAGCTAGAGACCATTCCCAAAGCTAATTATATACAGGAAGCAGACCACATACCCAAAGCAGCTACTCAGCTGCTTGTGGTAGATTCCACCATGGAGTTGATTGGCAGTCTCATCATGTGTGTTAAGGAATTAAAGCTCTGGGTTTTAGCTGGGCAGGTACCTACTCATAATAAGCACTAAATATCCCAGCAACCCTTGCAGCCAGATGTACTTACATATTAAGTTCAAGCCAATGGATAAAACTAGAAAACTTTACATAAAATTTATTGAAATCCCCAATCATAGAATTCTTCACACTTTCTAACAACAAATTCCAGAGAATATTCTCATATCTTTAGACTCTCCTTCAAATTATGCAATGAAATTGTGGAATTCTATTATAGGTTCTTTCCATCATCCTTTTACAGAGATGCATCACATGGACCTTGTTTAGATAGTAATCAAGTTAGTTGCTATACTTATTTGCTATGACAAGTTATTCCGTTCTTGAATAGCTATTTACTTGCTTAGAGAGATTAATAAAGGAAATCCAGATTTAAAACTATTTATAGTTTATCATAACATCAATAACACACACACACACAAATCAAAGTTTCTAATGAAGAAATGTAGAATGGAATTACGGGAGTGTCACCTCACTACCAAAAGGTAAGTGACTTGGAATCAAAAATCCTATTTGTAGAGTCACAGCTAGAAAAACCCTGGTGAAATCTCTAATGATTATTAGTCTGGCATGATTAGCAGTTTCAAGAATTATGACTTTTATAATAAGAGTATCACTTCACTGACACTAATCAAATTATCAGGTTGTAAAAAGGAATCTTTATTTCTTATTTAATGAGGAAAAAAGGCTGACGTTAAATTGGATTTCTTACACCATTCAGAGGCACTTTTTAAACATCTTTCTATTTGCTTGATTTCATATAATGAATCGTTTATAATTGTCAGTAAGTTAGCTAAAAATATATCTTTCTGCTGGTAGGAAAAAATGAAAGTGAAAGCTAGCAAGAATAAACTGTTGAAGAAAACTGTAGATTTCATGTTCTTGCTTCTTAGTGTGCCAGTGCACGGTGAAATTTAATACAACATCCAGTTACCTTTGATGGGTTGTTTTAACAGAAAGATCACCCCTGTTTCTATGGGAAGAGTGATTTTCATGACTTAAAATTCCATTGGAGTAGAAAAAATATTAATAATTATACCATTTTGCTTAATCATGTTGAAGAAAATTCAACTTCCAACACAAAATTACAGTACATGAGAAATACATTTTATTCAAAGGAAATTTTATATGAACCTTTTTTATTAAGAACGTTGTCCTTATCCCTGACCTCTACCTACAATTTTTCTTTCTTATCATTTGAATTTTCAAACATTCAGCTTCCTGAAAGAGGAACATATTTAGAATTAACATTGCTTAAATCCAAAAGAGACAGAGAGTAGCAACAGCAATAAGAAGAACTGCAAAAGAGTAAATCCTTAAACTTATCCTGTTGGTTGGCTGGATCCATAAAATCTATGCTCAAGAGCTAGACACAGGGCTCCCAATCTCTTAGCATATGCAATCCAGGCAAAATTACTTGATACCAAGTTTTCACTGGCTGTCAACTCTCCTTGGATAAACAGAAACACTGGGCCTCCAGGTTTGTAGAAGGCGTCATTAATGAAATATCTTTGTGAAAGTAAAAATATTCTTATAGGTCACTAACTCACCAGGCCTTGAGTTTTGTTTGTGGTTTCTGATAACTGGGTGATGGCCTAAGCTGGTTTGTCAGATTTGGGTTATGCTCCTGAGATCCCATCTAAATCAGTAACATTGCAGAAGTCACTGTGCCTATACACTGGGTAGAGTTACCTTTCGCTCTTGGGGTTAACATAGTCAAAACATTAAACTGGCCATTTCAACCATTTTCAAGTGTATAATTCAGTGACATAAATCACACTTACTGTGTGCAGCCATCACTATTATTGGTTTACATTTCATACTAATATTTCAAATTCAAATTTGCAGTGTGAGATTCTTGTTTAATTTTATATTTGTAGCCATTTTCTTTTACTTTGAATTTTTGGGGTCAACATTAACATATTTATTTGCTTTATACCAATAATACTACTATGGGAGAAAAATGTGGCAATATGCTTCCTTAAGTATTTACAGCCTTGGAACCCCATGGGGCAGTTCTACTCTGTTCTGTAGTGTTTCTATGAGCCAAAAGTGACTCCTTGACAGTGTTTGTTTGTTTTTTTTTTTTAAAAGTATATCAAATGGCTAAGGCACTTGACTGCTAACCAGAAGGCTGGTGGTTCAAATCCACCAGCCACTCCTCGGAAGGAAGATGGGGCAATCTACTTCCATAAATATTTACAGCCTTGGAAACCCAATGAGGGTTGCTGTGAGTCACAGTGTCAGCTCTAAGGGCTGAGTATAAGCCCCTTAACCTTGAGCTTCAGCTCTGCCTCTTGCTCCCACCACACTGGAGCTGGAGGCATCTCTTCACTCAGACAGTTGCTGGCTGCTGATGCCAACAAACCCAGAAGGGAAATATTTGACTCAAAGGAAATTTCATGACTCTTTTTATCATGAAGGTCCCTGCCTTCAACCTTCACCCAAAGTTTTTCTTTCCTATCATTTGAATTTTCAAACATTCAGTTTCCTGAAAGGGGAACGTATTTAGAGTGCAGATTGCCTGAACTAAAAAGAGAGAGAGAACAGCAACAGCAATGAGAATAGCCAATAAAAGGAAACACTTAAACTTACTTTGTTGGTTTGTTCTATCCAAGTTAAGTGACGACCTGTTATTTGTCCAATATTGTTAAGGTGACCACTGACTGGCAGAGGCTTTTGTCATTACACACACATACATATGCCACAGAAACCCAGCCAGTTGACATCAAGTTGATTCCAACTCATAATGATGCTACTTATGTCAGAGTAGACCTGAATTCCACGGGACTCTCAATGGCTGATTTTTCAGGGAAAAAAAGAGGGAAGATTTTTGTACCACTCTGTGACTTCCATATATAGATCGACTCACCATAAAAATTAACTTCTGCTTGGATCAGTGCACTACAGCCCACTGCTACAGCAAACAAGTCAGCGTGAGTTACTCTCAACCACACTGTGCTGGAGCCTGCATAAAGGCAGCCAAATGTCACCCACGTATTTTTGGTGAGCCCCCTTCTCTTTGCTCTTTCAATTTGGAAGTTGGCAATGTCAGCCAAGGCTTGCCTGCTGCTGAGGTAGCGGAGGCTGGTAGTACTCAAATATATCTACGATTAAAGCATAAACATACAGTGAAAACAATTAAAGCAAGAAAACTTACGCAGCTTAATATCAGCTTGATTATAAAGAAAATATCCATATTTTTAAAGCATGTGTAGTGTTTACACCAGGTCCAACTTGAAAATTTAGTTAGTATAATTTGGATGACAATAACATGCAAATGAAGAGACTGGAAATAATTGCTAGCATTTTTCTAATTTTAGTTATGCCATTTCCCCTTGTCACCACTGTGAAGGAGGTTCAAATGCCTGTTACCACACATATCCTGACCTTTGTCCACGCACTGAACTGAATCACAAGTATGAAATTATACCCCTGACTGACAGAGGAGTCCGTTTGTGAAAGGGCTAAAATATCAGTGATCTAATTGTTTTTAAGGCATTAGGAAAACCCACATGTGATTTCACTGTTGCTATTTTCCATTCTTTCTGGTTTGCTGCTACATCTAAACAAAGCCAAATTTGAACCTAAGTTTCTCATCATAAGAAAACAAAGTAGAAAATGCTATTTTCAGTGGCATCTTTTTCCATAATAAGATGGATGTGTTTAAAACCTTATTACTAAAAGAATAGGTTGCAAAAACCTAGGATCTCTATAACAGAAAAAAAAAAAATCTTCTACCCTCTGCATGATGCATACCTAGCTGATTATGAATTTAAAAATAGATGAAAGACATAGAATATTCACAAAGAAGAACAAAATCTCTAGCAAATACATGAAGATGTTTAGCCCCATTATCAAAGTACAGAAATATGAGTATTTTGCCCTGTTATTAAACTTGCAAAATTTATTTTACTTCTCAGTGTTGGTATAGATGTGATGAGGCAGGCTCTCTTTGGAAAAAACTGGTTCTCATAGAATAAGTCATTGAAGAGGCAAAAAATCTCCCTAGGTTCAGCAGTTCTACTCAGGAGTTGCAGCAGAACCTGTTAATTTCAAATCCACTCCCACTTTCAGTTTAGGTAATTATATTCCTGGATTATAACAAAGCCCATAGTTATCCAAAATAAACACTACATATCCCAAACCCCTCCCAACCTGATGGGGAATTACTGAATAAGTTCAAACAACAACAACAACAAAAAACCAAACCAAACTCACTGCTGTCAAGTTGGATCCAACTCATAGCAATCCCTCCTTGGGTTTCTGAGGCAGTATCACTATGGAAGCAGATTGCCCCATCTTCCTTCCAAGGAGTAGCTGGTGGGTTTGAACCATCAGCCTTCTGATTAGCAGTCAAATGCCTTAGGCACTACACCACCAGAGCTCTCCCAAGTTCAAACCAGTAAT
>NW_006921589.1:4018661-4023126 GCF_000298275.1 Orycteropus afer afer
GAGGCGGTATCACTATGGAAGTAGATTGCCCAATATTCCTTCCGAGGAGTAGCTGGTGGGTTTGAACTGCCAACCTTCTGGTTAGCAGTCAAATGCCTTAGGCACTAAGCTACCAGAACTCATCAAAAAATCATTAGGGAAATCATTTCTGTTCACATAATCTTTTTGAGTACTTCCTAAGTAAATTGAGAAAGCTAGGATATTTAAATAACTTACTTATACTACATTTTTAAAATTGAAAATGAGTGAGTTTCTTGGAATTTTTATGAGTTAAACTGACAAAGATTTTTTTAACCTCCCAAACGTTTATATAGATTGTGCACTAATGTGTGATTCAAATACTATTATTTACTTATAAACTAATGACAATAAATATGTAGAATAGACAAAAATCCTCATTTCCAAAACTCTTATGGAACTTTGGTTTGGGGTTTAGAGGTAATATGAACTTGTGAATCTTTTTGGTATTCTCTGCTTTCAGCTAAGTTCTTTATGACATCAGCATTGATATTCCTTATTCCATGTCCTTTCCTGAATCTGGCTTGAATTTATGGCAGTTTCCTGTCCATGTACTGCTACAAAAATTTTTGAATTATGTCCAGCAAAATTTGTGTGTAATAATAATCATATTGTTTCATAATTTGTGCATTTCATTGGATCACCATTTAAAAACATGCAGTATGTAGATAATACAACCTTGCTTGCTGAAAGCAAAGAGGATTTCTTGAAGCACTTACTGATAAAGATAAAAGACAAAAACTTTCAGTATGGATTATACCTCAACATAAAGGAAACATAAATCTTCAAAGATGAACCAATAAGCAACATCATGATAAATGGAGTAAAGATGGAAGTTATCAAGGACTCACATTTCACTTGAATTCACAATCAATGGCTATGGATGCAGCAGCCAAGGAATCAAACGAAGTATTGCACTGGGCAAATATGTTGGGAAGGGGGGTAAATAAAAAAAGACCTCTTTATAGTGTTAAAAAGTAAAGATACCACATTGAGGAAGAAAGTATTCCTGATCAAAGCCATGTTTTTTTTTCATTTGCTTTATATGCATTTGAAAACTGGTCAATAAATAAGGATTACCTGAAGAATGAACAAATCTGTCTTGGAAGAAGTACGACCGGAATGCTACTTAGAAGTAAGGAAGGTGACCCTTAGTCTCATGCACTTTGAGCACGTTATCATGAAGGACAGTCTTGGAGAAGGTCATCATGCTCGGTACAGTAGAGAGTCGGTGAAGAAGAAAAAGACCTTCAGGTAGATGGATTGACACAGTGGCTCCAGCAATGGAATCAGCTTGGGAGGATGGTTCAGAACCATACAGTGATTCGTTCTATTGTACAATGGGTTGCTATGAGCTGGAATGGACTCAACAGACCTAACAACAAACAACAGTGTTTAACCTAGAGGAAGCCATGTGTTCCTTTTATATTTAGAATTAATTGTAACTTCTTTCAGGAAATCTTCCCTAATCTCTCAGACAAGATAAGATGCACCTGTTGTAAAATCTTACCATCAGAAATATGCATTATTCCTTACAAATATCAACACAGTTGTAATTATTTGTTAATGCCAGTCTTTTCAGTAAGACTCTGTGTTCCATGAGGGCAGGGACTTCATCTGTTCTAGACACAAATATTTCTCTAGCACAGTGTACACATAGTACATATAGCTTCTTGCCTGGGCTTTGCATTGCAAGCAACAAAAATACAACTCAATCCTTATGCAAACAAAGAAAAGGAAATCAACATAACTAAAAAGTCTAGACAGAGCAATGAGTAGTTTTATCATAGTTGTGCACTTGTTTTCAAACTATGTTTTTGGATGAGTTCTCCTTCTGTTACTTTTACTTTTAAATGTGTCTGCTTCTTGGTGGCCACATTGGTTCTGATTGCGTCAAGCTTATCTATTCTTGGTTAGCAAGAAATTGTTTTAGAAAATCTCACAAATGGAGATTTCAGTGGTTGGCCTGGGAAATGGGCTCACCCATGAGTCTACCACTGTAACTTAGGAGTGTGCTGTCTCATTACTTTGGTAGGGGTCAGGAGACCTTCCCAAAACTAAAACTGGAGGTCAGCCCCTCCTGGTCCACGAGGGTTAATAGGAGAATGAGAGTAATTTCTTATTAGAACAGGGAGAATGGACGCTGAACAATCAGAAACACCTGATCTCAATCACATATTATTAGGTAATATTTATTGAGTGCTTTCTGTGGATTTACTAGTATATGATGTTCCTTAAAATTCTCAAACAATCAGTGTTGCAGGAATGAATGAAGGAGTGAATACAAAGTTTCATGCTTAGGCCATTGAACAATGTGGAATATAATGACATACTGGTATGTCATATTATGGCATTTTATATTATTGTCATTATTATTACTGACAGCTAGGAACTTTGTAATTTATATTATAGTTCAGTATGTTTCTAAGTTATTTTTATCTCTCCATTTACCAAAAGTAATATGAAAGGCAAACACCCCTGTACTCAACTCTCTTTCTTTATGTGGTTAAAGAAATTGATTACATGGCTTTGTTGTCTTGCCTTTTGTGTCTTATTTTCTCATTGAGTAAAATAAGTTTCATCCTGAAATTTTAATTCGTACTTTGTGTGTCTGCACAGTCAACTCAACTTCTTCCCACTCCTTTAAAGGAACAGATGGCTGTGTTTTATCTCCCTTTAAGCCTTGGTGAATTGAACCACCGACTATTCAGATAACAGCCCAACGCTCAACCAAGGGCCGATCAGGGCTCTTTTTGTGGGATTAATGGCACATTACGTACTCTGTATTCACCTTTCCCTTTGCTCACAGAGACCTCTACGTCTCTCTGTAATTCTTAGACATAAGTACATTTGTCTTGTGTCTGGATGTACAAAGTCCACACTCAGAAGTGGCGACCTCCTGTTCTTCTTGGATCCAAAATTTCTTTCACATAAATGACGTCATTGTGCTTTGGTTAATCCTTTGTCCATGAAGAGGCATTTTCAGTCCTTACTATATGTTCAGTAGGTTTCTGACATCTTACATCTCTCTTTATCCTTCACAGTTTACTTGCTCTACTAGGCCCTGTGTCCCCAGCCATCACTAACAGAACTGATGGGTTCTGAGATTGGGCTCCTTTCCCAAGGTTGGAGCAGGGGGAAGAATTTCACCTAACTCAGTGTTATGCTAAGGGTCATGGGCAGAGGCAAGTGTTCAGACAGAAGAGATTATTTGTAAGTGGCCAGTTCTTTAGATTAGAGAGGACATGGAGGTCAGTGTTCCAAGTGTTCTGAGGTTGGGGAAGAAGAGGTCAAAGGACCAGGGCCAGGATGTAATGGGCTGGTGGGATCCAGGTATATGACTTGTTGTTGTTGTTATGTGCCATCGAGTCAAACCCGACTCATAGCCACCCCTCCTTGGGTTTCCGAGGCAGTATCACTATGGAAGTAGGATTGCCCAACCTTCCTTCTGAGGAGTGGCTGCTGGGTTTGAACCGCCAGCCGTCTGGTTAGCAGGCAAGTGACTTAGTTAGGCTAAATTAAAGTCTCAGAAGCAAAATGGAAAAGCTTTGTATTTCTTCCCTATAATCTATAACTTCTCTTCATGTTTGTTTCAGGGTTAGTGATCTTCTAATATATACGCTGTGTGTATGTGTACGTATGTAGTGGTTTAGGCAATAGATTATATTGTTGATCATTATATTTGAGAAGACCATCAAATATAGTTTTTAATCTTTACTGATTACATATTATAGAAAAATAGTTCTTAAAAAATAAGTCTGCTGCAATCTTAATTTTTCAGAGATAACCATTCTTCAGAATTTTCATAGAATTTTGTGGTCCAAGGGGTTGATTCAAATGAAAGCATTTTGATAACAGTATTGATAGACAAATGCTGGATGGAATTATTTCCATAGATATGTTTTGAAAACATAACAGGAGAGACCATAACTTGTTTTTTTTTTCCACAGTATAAACGTTTGGAAAAATCTAATATTCATTCATTTTAGACTGTTTTCCATATGTAGGTTTTGAAGTTCAAGTGCGATGAAACTTCACTTGTGTTTTCCTGATTTCTTTCCCACAGGTTATATGAACCTCTTGAAATTAACTCCATAATGGAAAAAATGTGTTTCATGGAAAATCTGAAGTTTCTTTTTGAGAACACTGTTCAGTGTTGTAAGAATGCTGAACACACTGAGGTAAGAAAATGAAGAAAGAAAAAAGAGGAAAAGGTATGGAGAAGGAAAAGCTAAAGTAATCATTCACTATTTGTCTGGGTGTTGTAAGTTAGTTGCAGAGAGAAGTGCACATGTGGGTGTTTCTTTAAAAATTAAAATAATGTATACAAACCTCTGGTCTGAGTATGAAATGAAATGATGCTATTGAATTAAATTAACTTTCACAACTGCCTTTCTTACTCACTTTTTATTCTAAATAGACTTAGAAGTTCTTTCAAAATTATAAA
>NW_006921589.1:4023281-4023893 GCF_000298275.1 Orycteropus afer afer
TATTACAAAAGCCATCCTTCCCCAAGAAAACTCTCCTAATCAGGAAATGCTCAAGCAGATGAACCTCTCCTTTACTTAACCATGATTCTCCACTCTTAGAGGAGCTCTGGTGGTGTGGTGCCTAACACATTTGACTGCTAACCAGAAGGCTGGTGATTCAAACCCACCAGCCACTCCTTGGAAGAAATATTGGGTAATCTGCTTCCGTAGTGACACTGCCTCGGAAACCCGGAGTGGGGTCGCTAAGAGTTGGATCTCACTTGACAGCAGTGAGTTTGGTTTTTTAGTTTTCTCCGCTTCTGGCAATTGATTTGTGGTCTTATGACATGGATTATTCGCTCATCCTGTGCCCTATGAGTACAATCCTGCTACCGGTTCATACCTCCCTTTAGAAGAAACTCTGTCTGGCTCCCATTAAATTTTTCTTTATTATCTGGAGAAGGAATATTGATTTTGGCCAAGATAGATCTCCATGGCCCCTCTCCCCCAGTTTCTGCCTCTTGTTAAGTATGTGACGCATGACAGTATACCCCATGAGGTATTATTAACTCCAAGGCACTTGAGGCTAATGCATTTATATTAAGGGGTATTGTAGTAGTTTCCTAGTGATAC
>NW_006921589.1:4024293-4027553 GCF_000298275.1 Orycteropus afer afer
TACAGTCTTGGTAGAAAATAATCTTTCTAAGAAAGGGAGAATAGTTTTTGTGAATATGGCTGACTTCCAGTAAATTAGAAATTCCTGTCTTGGTGATTACTTTAAGAAACCTAAGATTAATGTTAAGTTTTAAATCCTGTGAAAAATTAGTCATTTTGAGAAAGGAGCTGACTGTAACTTTTGGTAAAATGCTAGGAATAATAAAGTGAGTTTGGGAAGCAGAAACTCCCAAAGCTTTCTCTGCACATACTTCTAAGGCTCTAAAATAGCAGAACCAACTACATACACTTTCTTGTCCCCATCCCCTACTGCATTAGGATATTTTAGTTACACAGAAGAGATGAGGGTCACACTGTCCTTCCTACCCTCTTTGGAAGTAGTTTGTGGAATCAAATTTTTACTTATTTGTAGACTCTTCTAAACTGAATACCCACCTAAATGTCACAAACCAGTGTTAAAGCAAACACTTTTATGAGCATGTATCTTTGAAGAGATGACGATTCACTTCTACTGGACTCTGCAACACACTCAGGTGAGCTGACGATTCATCTCCAGGCCAAGTCACTGAAGAACATTTGCATCTTATCTGAATTAAAAGTAATCACTTAATACATTTAGAATAAATTTTGGAGCTGGATTCCATTTGGAGATGAAAGTCATTCCATATATAATCTCTTAAGGATAATTGGAATCTCAATTTCTGCAGGCAAACCAGAACTTCATCACCTTTGAAAATTTTTGTAAGAAGATGACTAACATCTCACTGGGTTCACCTTATGATAGATTCACAAAACTTGTAAATATAATCCTCAAGAATGAAAATTGACCTTGCCTTGATGCAAATTACAAACATTTCCTGAAAGAATTCTCTAACTCTTCCTTCAGTGACCAACATAATATTGGAGGTAAAGTGTTATCTGTTGAAAATGTAATTTATTCTTTTGGGATTGAAATATGTGAGCACAAAAATGTACACAACACATTGCAAATTCTGAGGTTGCAGTAAACTTCATTGTTGTTGTTGCTGTTATGTGCTGTCGAGTAGACCCTGACTCGTAGCAACCCCTCCTTGGGTTTTGGAGGCAGTATCACTACGGAAGTAGAATGCCCAACCTTCCTTCCGAAGGGTGGCTGGTGGGTTTGAACTGCCAGCCTTCTGGTTAGCAGTCAAGTGCCTTAGGCACTATGCTACCAGAGCTCGTGAAACTTTTTATAGCTGTTTTTAAATGACTCAGATTCTCAGGGAAGAACAAAAAACTGAAAAAATCTAATAACTACCACACTCTTTCCGTGGATATCTTTCTAATACTCTTCCAACATGTTCTCCAGCACCTACAATTTTCTCTCATTTTCTTTGCAGGTATTTTATTCAGTGATGTTCAGCTCTCTTTGGCCCTGAAATGAATGGCATTTCAGTGTCTTGGGCTGTTAAGGTCACCAATATGTACTATGATGGCTTTAATGTGAAGGGAAGCAAAATCATCTTTCCCAATGGTTCCAATGATCCTTGGAACATTTTGGGAATCACAGAGTATCATGGAAGATTTGCCTGCTGTCTTTATTAATGGTAAAGCAGTTATTAGTCACAGACAGACCCATAGGAGGAACATATAAGCAATAATAAATTGAGACAGTCAACAGTGATTCTGTGGTTGAATTCTTGTCTTAGACGTGGGAGATGGATTCCTGGGCAGTGCACATCATGGGCAGCAACCATATGTTGTCTGTTCAGGTTTTTCTATGTATATGATGGGGAATAAGTTTCGGTGGAGCTGCCAGACTAAGACAAACTCAAAAGACAATCTGATGATCTATTTCCAGAAATTAGCCCATGAAAACATTTTGGGTCAAAATCTACAACCATCCAGCCAAACAAAGAACAGGCAAGTGAGTTAAACATTTACCTCAAGTAGACACACACCCTGGAGAGAACAATCATGGGAGAAGGAAGGGCTGCTTATGCACAGGGAGACAGCTCAGGGCGCAGAAGAGTATGGAGGGATGGACACTGGGAAGAGGTAACTATGGGGAGGAAGTGGGAGGGGAGCTGTTGCATTGTAAATTTTGGTCAATGACATGAGACAAAGTATATGTGAACTGCTGTATGAAAAGTGAATTTACTCTGTAAATCTTCACCCAAATCAAAAAAAAAATAAAAAATAAAAAATCTACAACCAATCATGGAGGTGGTGGAGGATCAGGCAGCATTTAGTTCTGTTGTGCATGGGGTCACCAGTATTGGTGGCCAACTTGACAGTAGCTGACCACATCAACATTAATACATTGCTTTGGGCATTGTTATTCACAAGAAAGACTTCTAAATGACTGACAGAGCATTAAGTCTTCAGTAGTATTTCATCATCATACTTGCATCTGAAATAGAACACCTTAAAAAAAGTCCTAATCAGCACAGAAAACAAAGATGCATATAAAATGATCCATTCGTCTACTGTTGTCATTATTTATTTATTTCCCCTATGAAGTTTATGTGCTTTCAGATAATCAAGTGAGATGAAGTCATTTTCTTCTGAAATGTACTTACTGATTGTCAGAAGTTACTTTGTCTTAGGGATCTGAACCTAGAGAAATGAGTGCTCATCAGCACAACAGCTTAGTTCTTGGAGTAGCAACCTCACTCAAAACACAGGATCTTTCTATATGATCCTTTTTAAATGTTGTGGTTACTGAAATTACTTGAAAATAATCTCAATATTTAGTATTGGATAAAATGTGTATTCCCACCGTAAAACATAAATTGATTGCTTATTATGCTAATGTAATATTTACAAAGGTGTCACCTTGATTTCCATCTCATTGCCCTTGAAACCTTAAGAATTATTCAGTGAAAAGTCAGACTCGTGTAGTATACATAAGTATATACAGTACACAAACAGAAATACAGTATCTGGGCTATTAAAATTTCATGCAGAGGAATGAGTAGGAAAAGAAAATATCTAACATAGCTCCTTAAAGGGATAATATTGAAAAAAGTTAAGAAATGCTGCTCTAGTTGCATTGAACAGAATTGAATTACATATCTGTATCTATACTTTGCAGGGAAAAGTCATAATTTTAAAGTTATGAATAATGGTTTAGCACTTCAACTGTAACTAGTACTGGCTTTCTTTTATTCTTTCTTTGGTACCTATTCTGCTAGGTTGGCTGCTATTTCTACTGTGATAGTATATGGCACAGTGATTAAAGGGCTCAACTGCTAACCAATAAGTCTGCAGTTTGAACTTACCAGTCTCTCTGCAAGA
>NW_006921589.1:4029588-4034159 GCF_000298275.1 Orycteropus afer afer
AAGAGAGCATAAATCCTTACAAGTGGACCAATAGGAAAAGATAACTGGACAAAAGATTGCAGTTGTCAAAGATTTCATTTTACTTGGATCCACAATGAACACCCATGGAATCAGCAGTGAAGAAATCAGATGTTGTATTGCACTGGGCAAATCTTTTGCAAAAGACCCCTTTAAAGTTTTGAAAAGCAAAGATGTCACTTTGAAGACTAAGCTGTACCTAACACAAGCTATGGTATTTTCAATCACCTCAAATGCATGTGAAAGGTGGACAATTGGTAAGGAAGACCAAAGAATAATTGGTCCTTTTGAATTGTGGTGTCAACAAAGAATATTGGAAATTTCATGAACTGCCAGAGTGAACAAATCTGTTTTTGAAGTAGTGCAGCTGGAATGCTCCTCAGAAGTAAGAATGGCCAGACTTTGTCTTACCTGCTTTGGTCATTGTTGTCAGAAGGGACTATCTCTGGAGAAGGATATCATTCTTGGTAAAGTAGAGGGTCGATGAAAAACGAGAAGACCCTCAATGAGAAGGATTGACATTAGTGGCTGCAACGATGGGCAAGTATAGCAAGGACTGTGAGGATGATGGACTGGGAAGTGTTTCATTCTGTTGTACGTAGGGTTGCTATGAGTCAAAGGCAACTTGCCAACACCTAACAACAGCAATTCAATGAAATACTTTGCACTCATTTTTGCTAATTCTTCTTCAGTTTGTCCTCTATAGTCTTCATTTCTGTGAATAACTTTTAATTGCATAACAAGATTATATTCTTTCTTCTTATTTTCTAATCATTGCCATTTTGTTTTTGTCTCTTTGTGCTATTTTTTTATTAAGTTTCCCAATCTCTTGTTTATAGAATCTCTCTCAAGGAAACATTACCAAAAATATGAAAAAATATATGCACAAATGATTAATTACAGCACCATTTAGAATAGGTTGTTGTTGTTGTTATGTGCCATCAAGTCAGACCTGACTCATAGCGACCCTTCCTTGGGTTTCCAAGGCAGTATCACTACAGAAGTAGATTGCCCAATCTTCCTTCTGAGGAGTGGGTGGTGGGTTTGAACCACCAGCCTTCCAGTTAGCAGTCAAGTGCCTTAGGCACTACGCTACCAGGGCTCCTTATTTAGAATAGGAGTAGAGGGAAAATAGAGCAATAGAATAATATTTGTTTAATTATTTTGGGATATCCACACTACAAAATGCTATGTTGTCGTAAAAGAGAGTGAGGAAAAGTTCAACATCTTTCTATAGTGCCATGTAATGATCTTGAAATATGATAGTGTGTGAAAATAGCAGAATGCCACCTTGTATAAGTAAAGGAGAAGAAACATATATATAAAATGTGATGGAAAAATAAATTTAAAAATAGTTACATATAATGTTGTTGTTATGTGCCGTCAAGTCAGACCCAACTCATAATGACCCCTCCTTGGTTTCTGAGGCAGTATCATTAGGGAAGTAGATTGCCCAACCTTCCTTCTGAGGTGTGGCTGGCGGGTTTGAACCACCAGCCTTCTGGTTAGCAGTCAAATGCCTTAGGCACTACACTACCAGAGCTCCTACATATAATGAGAGGAAGGTCAATGGTTTAGGAAACAGAAATAATCCTCTGAAGGCATTTTATTTTGAAGGTTCAGGTTTGGAACCATGTAAATGTTTTAATAAAACAGTTAAAATTTGAAAATAAAATGAAGCAAATTATTGAATCTAGGGGTTTACTAGAGAGAAGTATTTCAAGTGAATTTAAAGCTCAGCACTTGCTATCTCTTGTGGAATAAAACCTAAGGACACACACACAAACACTTCTAAAGAAATCAAAGTTTTCAATATTCACACCATCAGTCTTACTAATGTTGTATTAGTTGTGTGCCAGTGAATTGATCCCAACTCACAGCATCCCTCTATGACAGAGTAGAACTGCCCCTTAGGGTTGCCTGGGCTTTAATCTTTACGGAGCAAATCTCCAAGTCTTTTCTTCCTCAGAGCCACAGGTGGGTTTGAATCACTGACCCTTCGGTTAACAACTGAGTGCTTAACCACTGCACCACCAGGGCTCCTTTAAATTGGTACTGTTATTCCACCAATAGCAGTTTGTGTGTTACTATATATTACTGACATAAACAAATAAACTATGTTATCGTTCTTAGGGGCCCAAACTTACAGAGGGAAGGAAAATACTCCAAAATGAACGTAAGCAAGAAGCTCATGTTTTAAATCTGAAATCAAAACACTAGCATGCGATGGAAGCAAATAGTAGTGATGGGTGCAAAACATGGTGAATGTGATTTATGCCCATGGATCATACACTTGAAAATGGTTGAAATGGTCAATTTGAAGTTACGGCTATTTTACCATTGACAGCAAAATACTAATTTGCTTAGTTTGTAGACACAGTGGCTTGAGCAAAGTCAATCAATGATTTAGAGAGAATCTCAGGACCATAACTCAAATCTGAATCCATAAAAAAAAAAAAAATTGCAAGTTTTGGTGAGTTAGTGACCTACAAGAATATTTTTTTCTTTCACAGAGATATTTCGTTAACGATACCTTCTACAAACCTGGAGGCCCAGTGTTTCTGAAGATTGAAGGAGAGAAGACTGCCAACAAAAGTTGGGTATGACATAATCATACCTGGAGTCCATATGCTCAGAGACTGGGTGCCCTCTGCTCCCTTCTGGAACACAGATTTTATGGACACAGCCAACCAACAGGGTGAGTTTAAGTGTTTCCTTTCAGTGGCTCTTCTCATTGTTGTTGCTATTCCTTTATTTATTTATTTTAGGTTAAGCAATGTTGACGCTAAGTATGTTACTTTTTAGGAAGCTGAATATTTGAAAACTCAAATGTAAGAAAGCAAAACTTGGGCTGAGGTTGAGGATAAGGATGTTCTTCATAAAAAGATTCACATGAAATTTCCTTTGAATAAAATGTATTCCTCATGTACATTAATTTCATTTTGAAATTTTGTACTCTCATGAACACGTTTAAGCAAAATATTATAGCTATTCATTTCTTTTCCCTACTCCAATGGAATTTGACACCATGAAAATTAATCTTCCAACGAAAATAGTGAATCTTCCAACGAAAAGGAGTGACAATTTTGTTAAAACAACTCCTCAAAGGTAACTGTATGTCATATTAAATTTCAGCCTGCAGTGGCAAGGCAAGAAGCAAGACTATGAAACCTATTTTTCCTTCAGTAGCTTACTCTTCCCACCACTGTTTTCCCCCAAACTCCAATAGAAAAATATACTCTTAGCTTATTTGCTTAAAATGAAAAACTGTTCATTATGTGAAGTTAAGCAAATGAAATGTTTAAAAAGTACTGCTGAAGGTTGTGGAAAATTCAATTTCATATCAAAGTTTTTTATTGTCATTAAAATAAAAAGAAAATGTTGCTTTTTACAACCTGAGATTTTGATTCATGGCAGTGAATTGACAACTTTATTATGTAAGTTGTAATTCTTGTGCTGTTTATCGTGATGGACTAATCACCTTCCAGTGGTGACTCCACAGGAGTGAGTTTTGAATCCACGGCACTTAACTTTTGGTAGTGAGGTAACACTGCAGTCATTCCATCAGTTGTACATTGCTTCATTATAAACTTTGATATGGGCATGTGTGTGTTAATGACGCTATGATAACCTATAGATGTGGGTATGTGTGTGTTAATGATGCTATGATAACTTATAAGTACTTCAAGTCTATGCTTTCTGTAGTAATCTCACTAAGGAAATAAACTGCAGTTCAAAAATGGAATAACAATGTTATAGCAAATAACATTTAACAAATTAACTTAATATGGTGCATCTCAGTTAGAGCGTGTCAGAAAACCTATAATAGACATCAGAGTTTGAGTAATTTGGGGGATAACCTAAGGATATGAACGTTTGTTGTAGATTGAATGCTATTACAAAGTGAGGGGAACTCTGACTAGGTATTTAAAGAAATCTTACCTACAGTTTTCCAATTACTTCACATTGGTTTGAACTTAATCACTAAGGCAACCTCTGGTTGGAAGGGGAGTTGGGATATGTAGTAAACACATACAAGGTTCTCTGTGCAACCACATGTCCAGGTTAAATTCAGGGATATACTTCCCTAAAGCTGTAAGGGGGAATGGATGTTAGGATGAAATTAGCCGTCTCTGCTGTAGTGTCTCAGTAGTAGAATTGCTGAACCAAGGGAGATGATTTGCCTCTGGAATACTTTATTCTATGAGAACAAATTGCTTCCAAAAAGATTCTGCCATTTGATACTCCACAAGTAATACAAGAGAGAGTCTGCCTATTACATCCATGCCAGTGTGAGGACTAAAATAAACCTTTGTCAGTTTGATAGGATTGGAAAAAATGTACTCATATCTGTGTTACTTTGATAATAAACATTTTAGTATATTTGCTATTGAGTTGTGTTTCTACTTTGTGAATATTCTATGTCCTTTGTCTACTTTTAAATTCATAATCAGCTAGTTATAGCATCATGCAGGGGGAGGGAAATATTTTACTTTAGTAAGAAAGAATAAAAACCTTCTAGGTTTTTAAACCCTATTCTTTCTGTAATAAGG
>NW_006921589.1:4034474-4035888 GCF_000298275.1 Orycteropus afer afer
CTAATTAAATTTTCAAGTTGGACCTGGTATAAACACTACACATGCTTCAAAAATATGCATATTTTCTCTGTAGTCAAGCTGATGTTAAGTTATATATATTTTTCTTTTATTGTTGTCACAGTGTGTTTGTGCTTTAATTGCAGAGATCTGACTATTGCCAGCCTCCGCTACCTTAGCAGCAGACAAGCCTTGGCTGGCACTGCCAACTTCCGAACTGAAATAGCAAAGAAAATGGGGCTCACCAAAAATAAATGGGTTACATCTGGTCGCTCTTACACTGGCTCTCTTGCAGTGTGGTCGAGAACACAACATGCTGATCTATTTGCTGCAGTGATGGGCAGCAGTGCACCTATGGAAGCAAAAGTTGATTTTCTTGGTGAGTCCATCTATATATGGGAGTTCCTGAGTGGTACAAAAATCAGCCTTTTTTTTTTCCCTGAGAGACAAAATTTGGTTTCTTTTTCTCTAAGAAAGAGAATGAGTATTTTTAAGTCAGTGATACCTTAACAAGAGTGTACCAACAACAAAGGGTCACCTATCTTGACTTCACTCATCTCCTTCACCATCTAATAGGGTCCTATGTGAGATCCTTTGATACCCACAGTAGGTTGGTCGTTGGTATCCATATCTGCAGCTGTATGATTGGTGATAACTCCTTAACGGATAGAAATGAGGTGATAAGTCTGAGCTGTTGATTTGATTGTGAAAAAAAAATCATGAGTTAGCGACTTTCAAAGAAGTATAGGGAAATTTTTATTTTTGAAGGAAAAACAATTCCTATTGTGAAGTTGCCTTTCAATTTTCCTCCCTACATTCTGAAGTTATGATAAACCATTTATAATTAATAGCATTAGGATATTTATAGGAAGATAAATACTCTTGATTGGCAGTTTGGGCCTCTGCATAAATGTTCCTGTGAAAATTATTTAAAGTATAAAATTTATGCATAAAATGTTTTTTCTGGCTAGCTAAAATAAAATCAACGCCACAAAAAGAAGAAAGATTATAGGTAAAATTTCCTTTAATATTTGACCCTTTCAAAGGTAAACAAATATTTAGTCATCATTCCCATTTAGCTTTCTCCTGCCTTGATAAAATCTTATCTAGTCCAATAAGTCTAGAAGCCGTAAAATTGAGGAATTTTTCTATGTGCCTTTTTTAAACAGTAAAACTATATCCCAGTTTATTGATAGATCATGATTTATGTATGAGTATGGTTATAAGTCTGTTTACTAGTGAGTTTTTTTAATTTACCTTTAATTTAGCAGTTTTTTAAAAAATTTTTTCATATTATAAAATAGAGGTAATTCAAGTATACACACGCCCTGGAGAGAACAATCATGGGAGAAGGAAGGGCTGCTTATGCATAGGGAGATAGCTCAGAGTGCAGAAGAGTATGAAGGGATGGACACTG
>NW_006921589.1:4036694-4037197 GCF_000298275.1 Orycteropus afer afer
GAGTGAGTCTCACCCTTGGGTTCATTGGGCATTTGGGAGGTGACCTAGAACACTTGCCCCTGGAGAAGAAGGGACAGCCAAAGAGAACAATGGCCCATAGGACACATGTGGTCATTTTTATGAACAAAAGAATGGTGAGATTTTCCAAAGGATTGGAATTATCGTATGTGGTGTGGTATTGGAGCATTGCAAGAACTGAACTAAAGTGTTTACATGTTTAGAGATTTTCCCTTATTGAATAAATTAAAAACCCACTGCCATCAAGTTGATTCTGACTGATAGTGACTCATTTAGGACAGAGTAGAACTGACCCATAGGATTTCTAAGATAAGTTTGTATTTACAGAAGCATATCGACTCGTCTTTCTCTTGTACAGCTGCTGGTAAGTTTGAACCAGGGAACTTTTGGTCAGCAGCTCAATGCTTTAACTATGCCACCAGAGCTCCTTTTCTGTAAGCAAGGCTGCCTTTATTGGTGAGGATTTAGACTAGAGATTTTCATGC
>NW_006921589.1:4040312-4041268 GCF_000298275.1 Orycteropus afer afer
TTGAACCGCCAGCCTTCTGGTTAGCAGTCAACTGCCTTAGGCACTATGCTACCAGAGCTCCACTGATAGAAAATGATTATAGCAATCCTCCCTTGCTTTTCTGAGGTGGTATCCCTATGAAAGTAGATTACCCAATCTTCCTTCCACTGAGTGGGTTTGAACCACAGCCTTGTGGTTACCAGTAGTGTGTGTATGTGTCTCTGTGTGTATGTATGTGTGTGTGTACACACACGCACACATATATACTTTTATATATTTTCTCTTTGATATTTTTCTTCTTTTTTTTCCTTCTCCTCCTGGGTAGGGTGTGAAGACAAAATGAATATCACATCAAAGATGGCTGGGCTGGGCTAGGCAGGGCTGTGTAGGGCTGGAGTGACTCCAGGAAAATGGGTGGATGAATATTGCAGGCATAGTGACAAGCCCTGACACTCCCACTTGGCCACTGACACCACAGGCCAGCAGCACAGAGGAGCTTTTCAGGGCCCTGGCATATGGTCTCCTGTCCTTGGGTACTATTGTTAAGAAAAGTAGTTCTCAGCAACTTGAGTGCTTGCTGTGTTCCACAATCATTGGCCTCTGAAATATCTGCACTTGCCACAGTTCCCTCCCTCCAAATCTATCCATTGTAGCTAAAGTGTTGCTTTAACAGAAATACAATAAGTACCTTTAACAAACAGAAATGCATTCTCTCCCTAAATTTATTCTCAGGGCCCTGAGCTTAACACAGAGAAAGCCCACTGCTAGAGCCAGCATGCTGAATTTGGCTTTCCAGCACCCTAAACTGTGAGAGAATAAAGGTCTATCTGCTGTAGCCATCCTCTTTTGGTATTCTCTTATTCCCAAAGCTGACTGCCATTAGGTTGATTCAGACATATAGTGACCCCTATTGGGTTTTCAAGGCAGTAAATATTTAGGGAAGTAGTTTCAACCACTAGCCTCTTGATTAGCAGTCA
>NW_006921589.1:4044184-4044714 GCF_000298275.1 Orycteropus afer afer
AGCTTTAGAAAAGTCAGAGCCAAAACAGTGAGCTGATTCCATGGAGAAATACCAGAGATTAAACACAGAAGACCACTTCAAACATAAAGTCCACTTCAAAAACAAAGTTTATGTGATAGAAGAGGTATCTGTGTCAAAATGACAAATCTGGGTATTCAAAGCCAGGTCAGATGAGATTCACAAGGAAGCAGGTGAGGAACAACACTTAATGGAAAATAGGGTGATATAAGGGGTTTGGGTCAGACAGGTAATACATTCAGCTCTTCCCAATCATCTCTGCATTACTGTTACATGGAGGCCTATGTGCTTAACCTACGGTGCAATGATTAAGCACTTGGCTGTTGACCTAAAGTTTGGTGTTTTGAACACACTCAGAGGTACCTTGAGAAGAGAGGCCTGGTGATCTGCTTCTGAAAGGACAAAACCTTGAGAACGCTATGCAGTGGAATTTTGCTCTGCAGACATAGGTTACCATGAATTGGAATTGACTGAATGCCAACTGGTTGACTCCCCAAACCTAGAGAAAATAT
>NW_006921589.1:4061828-4063059 GCF_000298275.1 Orycteropus afer afer
TACCTCAGAAACCCAAAGAGGGGTCTCTATGAGTCAGATCTGACTCGATGGCAGTGAGTTTGGTTTTGATTATGGCTCTCATGGACTTGTTTTGAAGAAATTATAGTGGTACAGTGGTTAAATCATTCAGATGCTAACCAAATGGTCAGGAGTGTGAATTCATTAGCCTCTCATCAGGAGAAAGATGAGGCAGTGAGCTTCCCTTAAAAATTACAGGCTTGGAAACTCTGTGGGGCAGTTCTCCCATGTCCTATAGAGTCACTATGAGTCTAAATCAACTTGATGAAAATGGATTTATTTTAATTTGGGACTTGTTTTAATTTTCTTCAGCTTCAACTTAAACTTACATATGTGGCTTATTCCACAGTCAGTCCTGGCCTTGTTTTGACATGTGTAGGTTACCTAAGGACATGTTTCAGACCAATCACACATGGGTGATTGGTAGGGTTTGGGGTAGGAGAATACTCTTCAATTTTGAAATTTTGAATCTGGAACTAATAATGAAAGACTTGGAGTGAAGGGCTCTTTCTGAAGCTGGGGAGTAGCTCTATGGGCACCAATGTCTAGATTCCAGGACAGCATAGATAGCTAGGCCATGAGCAAGGGCCCATGTGTAGTGAGCACGGCAGCAGACTCTGTGCTTCTGGGAGTTCATCATTATTGTGTCTCTCTCTTTTCCAAGCTGCATTTTCCAGCCTTATCAGCCATACTGTGAGCACCTCACTATTATCTTCTTATATTTTTTAATAATTAAAAGACATATATTTTAAAGCAGTTTTAGGTTTACAGAAAAATTGAGCAGAAATTATAGAAAGTTCCTTTATATCCTTGCTCTCTCCTACACAAGTTATCCCTATGCTTACCATCCTACACTTCTGGATAATATATGTGTTACAACTGATGAAACAATATTGATCATTATTTTTAAGTAGGTAACTCTGGTGGCATAGTGCGTACGGCATTTGACTGCTAACCAGAAGGCTGGTGGTTCAAACCCACCAGCCATTCCTCAGAAGGAAGATTGGGCAATCTATATTAGGGTTCATTTTTTGAGTTGTGCATTCTATGGTTTTTGACAAACACATGCCATATGTTCACCATTATAATCTCATACAGAATTGCTTTACTGCCATATAAAAATTCCTGTGTTCCCCCTATCTGTCCCTCCTTTGCCTCTAGATTTCTTAGAACCACTGATCTTTTCATTGTCTCTGTAGATTTTGCTTTTCCT
>NW_006921589.1:4064549-4065483 GCF_000298275.1 Orycteropus afer afer
GTAACATCAGGACTATTCCTTTTTACTTCTTAACTATGGGCTTGTCAGTCTCACCAGCTAGCAGTTGCCTGAATGAAGAAAAGCCTCTAGCTTCAGTGGGCAGGGAGCAGGAGGCAGAGCTGAAGTTGAAGGTTGAGTAGCTTTCACCCCGCCCTTAGAGCCTGGTATTTTGAACTCGGACTTAATGCCTCCAAACTGTAAGAGAATAAACTCCTGTTTGCTCAGCCATCCCATTTGTGGTATATTCTTGTCAGAGTGGAGCTAGGTAACCAGAACAAGTCAATGAGATATATTGACACAATCGCTGCACTGATCCAAATACAGCAGTAATTATAAGGATGGTGCAGAACCTGGCAACACTTCATTCTCTTGTACATAGGTCACTATGAGTTAGAACATACTCCATACACCAAACAACAGAATTGAGACATATGATGTTGAGGTCAATGCTCTTCTGACTCCTTATTTGAGAGATGCGGAACTTAGGTCCAGAAAGGTTAAGTAGCTTGCCAAGATCACACAGCTGCAAAAGAGCAAAGCTGAATTTAAACACAGAACACACACACACACATGGCAGATGATATTGAAATGAGGAATACAGTTCCTTGGGCATATCGGTTGTTGATATACCCTAACCCCTCCAAATTGAATACTGTCGCATATTTTGGCAGGAGGTGGAGGAGCACATTAAAATATGTCATAGGTGTTTGCATGCACAATTTAAGAGACCCCCCAAAATAAATCCATGTGGAAATGAATTAAATATTACCCATTTATGGAATGAAACCTTCTAACATTCTCTTCTCCTATAATGCAAATTTGGATAAATACAATTAGTAGTGAACTCCCCTCCTCCAAGATAGGCTCAAACCAATCATTTCATTATGCTGACAATAAAATACCCTGCAGTTTACATACCAAGGGGCACACTAAT
>NW_006921589.1:4065960-4067120 GCF_000298275.1 Orycteropus afer afer
CTTTGCTCTTTAACACTTTAAAAAGGTCCTTCAAAGCAGATTTGCCTAATGCAATACAACTTCTAATTTCTTGACTGTTGCTTCCACAGGTATTGATTTTGGACACAGGTAAAATGAAATCTTTGACAACTTCAATCTTTCCTCCATTTTCCATGATGTTTCTTATTGGCCCGGTTGTGAAGATTCATTATTATTATTAAAACGAAAATTAAAATAATAGAGAACACATAAAATATAAGGCACAATTAGAATACTCCTCAGAAACGCTGGAGGATGATGAGACTTTGTTACATTTACTTTGGACATGTCATCAGAAAAGATCAACCTCCAGAAAGGGACATGATATTTGGTGAAGCACAAGGTCAGTTCAAATGAAGGAAACCTTTCATGAGCTGAAGTGACTCGTGGCTGCGATAATGGACTCAAATACACCAAAGACTATGAGGATGGCTCAGGAATGGGCAGTGTTCCCTACTGTTATACATAAAGTCGCCAAGAGTTGGAGCTTCAAACTCAGACAGCTTGGAATCCAAGCCAATAATGTTAATTATTGGGCAATCTACTTCTATAGTGATACCGCCTTGGAAACCCAAAGAGGGGTCACTATAAGTCAAAAGTGACTCTACAGCAGTGAGTTTGGTTTCTTTTGCATCAAAACATGTCATTGAGCACTTGAGACACCACCTCCACTCTCCACCTCCATGAGAATCTCTGTATCATAATAAAAAATCCAATTCTGTACAGAAATAGACCTGTGTCGAGTTAAAGCACTCCCAGACTATTATTGACACGCCTTTCTCTCTTGTCTCTCATTGCTGAGCAGAGTTTGCATTGTTAACTCTTCTGTAAGACATTCCAAGGCAGAAAATCTATAGCAGTTCCTTATCTCTCCTGGAGGGCAGCAGAGTTTGGTGTCTCTGAAGATGTTTGTGGTGGTGGTGGAATTCATGAGTTTTGTCATGATGGTGGTGATGAAGATTAGGTTGAGAGAGGAATAGCAGTGCCAGTTGTACAATTAGTGTATTATAGAGACAAGAAGGGAAAAACTGCAATCAGAGGTTCAAACACTTGGATTTCTGCACAGAGTTGCTACACCAGTTGGGATCTTGGCATTTATTTTATTCTATCATTCTATGACTAAGGTCTTAGAATCCCACAAT
>NW_006921589.1:4068705-4074773 GCF_000298275.1 Orycteropus afer afer
CTACTCTGGTGACCTTGATAGCATAACAAGAGAAAGTCCAAATTTCCAAAGATCATATTTACAGGTGACTGGGTTAGGATTTCAAAGCATATTTTTGGGAAACACAATTCAATCCATCACAATTCCAAAGACAATTTTGTAATGTAGGAAGGGCAAGTGTTAACATAAAAGCAAACAAACAAACAAACAAACAAACAAACATACTGTCATCAAGTGGATCCCGACACATAGCCACCTCTCCTTGGTTTTCCGAGGCAGTTGTTGTTGTTATGTGCCATTGAGTTGGACTCGACTCATAGCAATCCCACCTTAGGTTTCCGAGGAGGTATCACTATGGAAGTAGATTGCCCAATCTTCCTTCCAAGGAGTGGCTGGTGGGTTTGAATCGCTAGCCTTCTGGTTAGCAGCCAAATGTCTTAGGCATTATGCCACAAGAGCTCCCAGTGTTAATATATTTGGGAGTAAACTGAGATGGCAAACAGGTTAAAAGGTTTGTCCTGGGTCTTTTTATAGCACAGAACCATAAGAACTGAGTTTAGAATCCTGATCATTTGACTCTAAATCCAATGTTCTTTCCACTGTGTCATGAAAGAAAATTTCTAAAATGTTTGGTCTATTTGGATATCAGATACTGAAGAGCTTTGAGTTCTTTGTCAACAAATTTTGGCCTTTTTCAGGGAACAATGTGAAACAACTGGAAAGTTTTGTGTAAGGGAATCACATGTTTAAGTAATGCCTGAGGGACACAAACATGGCAGGTTTATGATGTGTTAGTGGAATGGACATCTTGGGAGTAGGCAGCTTCTCATGGCTTAAAACGCAGACATGGCTTAAAGAAATAGTCTTGGTTTATTTTAAATTCACTTTTCTTATTCATTTCTATATTAGTATTAATATTAATTTTTAGTTTTTTTATTAAAGGGATTTTTTTCCTAATGTCACAGATATGGATAAAGTTCACAAGCTTTAAATTTTCCTTTTTTTTTTTCATGGAGTTTTAGCTTTTGTTTAACATTTTATCCAACAGAAACTTAAGTGCTGTGCAATTTTGTAGTGTGTCTCCCAAACTAGTTCTCAAAATTTTAATTGATACTTATAACTTGGGCTTCATAAACTAAATAGTAACTTACATGGAGCCCAAGGACATTTCAATGAGTTTTGGTGGCCCAGCACCTAAGGCATTTGACAGTGAACTAGAAGGCTGGCATTTCAAACCCACCAGCTGCTCCACAGAAGGAAGATGGGGAAATCTACTTCAATAAAGATTTATAGTTTTGGAAATCCACTGGGGGTCACTATGAGTTGGAATCAACTCAATGATAGTGAGTTTGTTTTTTTTGTTAAGAACCTTTCAGGAGTCCTGGCTGGCACAAATGGTTAAGTGCTCAACTACTGGCCCAAAGGTTGGAGGCACAAACCCACCCAGAGACACATTGGAAGAATAGCCTAGTGATATGCTTCAGAAAGAGGATGGCCTTCAACACCCTTTGAAGTACAGTTCAATTATGCTCCCATGGGGTCTCCATGAATCCCAATCAACTCAGTGACAATACCTTGGCTTTGTGGTTTGAGGACATTTCACTGACCTAGCATGTAATCCTTCTCTGAACAATTTTGAACAGGAGGAATATTTTCAGTTACTTTTTGTTTGGTTTGGTTTTGCACTTTCATGAATTTTGTATAAATTGCTGGAACTAGAGGAATGATTTTTTTTTCTTTTCTTTTTCTAGAGTGGGGAAACAAGACCACTTCACAGATATCAGCAAGTTCTTTCCTATAGAGATGTGTAATAACTAAAATGCCTTATTATTTTTTTCTTTTTTTAATAGTAGAAGCTTTGGTGTCCAATTCCTTGATCTGTTACTTCATTGGGAGTTGCAAAGTGGCCGTATTGTCATTTTATCATTCTTTACTTATTAGCTGGAATATGCGTGTAAAAGAGACTTCCCACTTTCTATTATTTGGTTACATGATGACATGAATTGTATTTGGAAGACTCTATATGCTTAAATCACGCCCATTATTTACACGATTTTAAATTTTTGTATGGCTAGATATACAATGGTTGGTTGTCAGTTTTTTTTCCCTGAGTTCACATGCATTGTTAAACTCTCACCTATCATTACATGTTGCTACTCAGTAGGTTGAGCACAGCCAAACACACATCTTTCCATGGGTGTTTTTGCCTCAATATCCGAAAGATCTTTTTTTTTTTTTGAACTCAATAAAGTTTCCTGCTACACATCTTGGCATTGATGAGTTGATACCAGTCTGTCCTCAGGCACAGTCTATTTATTTTATACCATTTCTGAGTTAAATATTTTTCCTATTTAATAGATAAATATTTTTTAAAGTCACCAGTTGTACATGTGTTGATTTTTGTCTATCCCACTCAGTTCTAATTTTCTTTCTAATGCAATTTCAATATTTTTAAATTTATTTATTCTAATTCCTCTCCAGCTAGTACCCTAGAGTCTTCGTTTCTCTGAGTGAATTTTATTTTCATAGCGTTTTTTTCCCTTCTACTTATGTTTTGACCATGACTACTTTATTTTTTATTTATTTTTTTCATTAAGGGTTCAGATCTCTTGTTTGTATAAGTAATTTTTCATTGAGTTCTTCAATTCTTGGGAAAAACCTAAGTTCACAGTTCACAGTTCACAGTTATGAAGTGATCCCCAGGACCATTTTTGTAGCTTAATAACATTCTGTTGGCTAGGCTGTTTGTTAACTGGGACTCCTTTAGACAGCAAGTAGAAATGGTGCAACCTCTTTAGAGATTGATTTAGCTGTATTAGCAAAATTTTACTCACTTTCAAGAATCTGTAGCTCTTGTGGCTTAGTGCGCAAGGCATTTGGCTGCTCACAAAAAGATCAGTGGTTCAAACCTACTAGCTGCTCTGTGGGAGGAAGATGAGGCAATCTCCTTCTGGAAAGTAGAACCCAATATGGGGGACTATGAGTCAGAATCCACTTTATGGCAATGGGCTTGGGTTGTCAAGAATCTATCTTAAGGATACACTAGCAAAACTGTGAAAAGATATTTACACAAACTATTCATTATGGAACAATTTAGAAAAGGAATTATGTAGCTGTAAAAGAGAGTGAAGAAAATTTCAACACCTTCCTTTACTGTTTTGTAATGATCTCTAGAGGAGCTCTGGTGGTACAGTGGTTAAGGTATTTGGCTGCTAACCAAAAGGTCAGTGTTTTGAACCCACCAGCTGCTCTGCTAAAGAAAGATAAGAGGATCTGCTTCCATAAAGATTTACAGACTTGGAAACCCCGTGGGAGTCACCATGAGTCAGATTTGACTCGAGGGAGCTCTGGTGGCATAGTGCCTAAGGCATCTGACTCCTAACCAGAAGGTTGGTGGTTCAAACCCACAAGCCACTCCCCGGAAGGAAGGTTGGGCAATCTACTTCCATAGTGATAGTACCTCAGAAACCCAAGGAGGGGTTGCTATGAGTCAGACTTGACTCAATGGCAGTGGGTTTTGGTTTGGTTTTGAAAGCTATGATATTATGTGAAAACAGTAGAATATCATCTTAGTAAAACACAGAAAAAGTGAAATATACATATGTTACAAAAAGTTACAAAGGAATAAATTCAAAAATTAGTATCAATGGTTATATAAAATTATAAAGAGTATATGGTTTAGGAAGTAGAAGAGATCTCAGTTTTCTTAGACTGTACTTTATTTTGCACTTTTAGATTTCAAATCATGTAAATATTTTCAGTAATACAATTAAAAATTGAAAATAAAACAAAACAGATGAAGTTAATTGTCTATTAAGTCTGTGGCTTAGCTAGAGAGAATTATTTCAAGTGAATAGAAAGCTCTGTGCTTTGACTTTATATCTCTTGTGGGATAAAATCTCAAGATACACACATAGACACATACAGAGTTGTATAGAAATCAGTTTTCAATGATCATGCTATCAATCTTAATATTGTTGCTTTTGTAGTTGTTACTTGCCATTGAGTCAAGTCCAACTCAAAGCATCCTATAGGACTGAATAGAAATGCTCTATAGGATTTCTTAGGCTGTAATCTTTAAGGGGGCAGATTGCCAGGGCTTTTCTACCTCAGAAGAGGATGGTGTATTTGAACCTCCAACTAAGTTAGTGAGTGATGCTTTAACCATTGCACACCAGGGCTCCTTTAGGTATTGTTATTGTGATTCTAATGTGTGTGCATTACTATACATTATTGGTACAAAGCAAATAAATGTTTTTGTTAATGATCCAAACTTTCCGAGTAAAAGAAAAGTAGCTATAGATAAAAAATCAAGCATAAACCTCACATTCTAGATTTGAATTTGCAATATTAGCATGAGATGTAAACAAATAGTAGTGGTGGTTGCACACTGTGAGTGTGATATATGCCACTGGATTATACACTTGAAAATGGTTGATATGGCCAATTGGACGTCGTGTCTACTTTAACATGAAAAGCAAAAAATAAATTTATTCAATGTGTACACACAGTGATTTAAGCATTGTCATTGATTTAGATGGGATCTCAGGATCATAACCAAATATGAAAAACAAAAATATGCTGCCACTCAGTTATGAGAAATCACAAATTGCAGTAAGTTAGTGTCCTACAAGAATATTTTTACTTTCACAGAGATATGTGATTAATGATGCCTTTTACAAACCGGGAGGCCCAGTGTTTCTGTTCATCCAAGGTGAGAAGGCTATCAAAAGAGAATGGATGTTAAGCAATTATACCTGGAGTACATATGCTAAGAGACGGGGTACCCTCTGCTTACTTCTGGAACACAGATTTTATGGTCACAGCCAACCAAAAAGGTTAGTTTAAGGGTTTGCTTTTTGTGATTATTCTCATTGCTGTTGCTATTCTTGCTTTTTTTAAAATTCAGGCAATATTCATTCTAAATATATTCCTCTTTCAGAGAGCTGAGCATTTGAAAATTCAAATGACACAAAAGAAGGATTGTTGGTGGAGAGTGGGGGTGGGGATATTTTGGATAAAATGATTCACATGAAATTTCCTTTGAATAAAATGTATTCCTCCTGTATTATAAATTAATGTTCAACCTTTAGATTTTCCTGAACGTGTTTAAGCAAAATGTCATGTCTACTAATATTTTTTTCTCTACCCCTATGGAATTTTAAACCATGAAAATTACCCTCCCCATGGAAACAATAGTGAGTTTTTGTTCCAACAACTCATCAGAAGTAACCAGATGTGGTATTAAATTTCAGCCTGTAGTAGCAGGCCAACAACCAAGAATATGAGCTGTATTTTTCACAACATAGCTTATTCTTGCAATCTACTACTTTTGTTCCTTACCCCGGTGGAAATATATACTTTTAGCTTACTTGCTTACAATTATAAACTGTTCATTATAAATAGTCAAGCAAATAGAATCAAGTTTAAAACATGCTTCTGAAGTTTGTGATAAACCCACTTTAATTTCAAAGTATTTGATTCACAGTAAAATGGAAGTAAGGGTTGCTGAGAATGTGATTAGTGTCAGTGGAGTAATACCTTTATTATATGACTCATAACACTTGGTAGGGTTTATCATGACAGACTAAGATTTACTGACGTCTTCCTTGCTTCTTCATAGCTATGACTCCACAAGTGTTATTTTTGAATCACTTAACTTTAATCCAATAATCCCATCTACTCTACATTTCTTCATTAGAAACTTGTGTGTGTGTGTGTGTTTTAATGATGCTATGATATCCTATAATAATTTTAAATTTGGGCATTCTTTTTGAATCACCAGCCTTCTGGTTAGCAGTCAAATGCCTTAGGCACCATGCCACCAGAGCTCCTTATTAATTTTTCTCTTGTTGTTGTTACATGCTGTTGAGTCGGACCTGACTCAAAGCGACCCCCCATGGGTTTCTGAGGCAGTATCACTACGGAAGTAGATTGCCCAAACTTCCTTCTGAGCAGTGGCTGGTAAGTTTGAACCACCAGACTTCTGGCTAGTAGTCAAGTGCCTTAGGCACTATGCTATTAATTTCTCTAAGGAAGTAAAATTCTCTTCAAAAGTAATACACTCTATTGAGGAGTTCCAGTAAGTT
>NW_006921589.1:4097027-4099348 GCF_000298275.1 Orycteropus afer afer
GTGAAAGCTGGAAAATGAATAAGGAAAACTGAAGAAGAATTGATGCATTTGAATTAATGGTGTTAGCAAAGAATACTGAATATGCCATGGACTTTCAGAAGAAGAACAACAACAACAACAAAAGGTGTTTTTGGAGGGAGTCCAGCCAGAATACTGCTTAGAAGAAGGAATGGTGAGATTTCATCTCACTTACTTTGGACATGTTATAAGATGGGACCAGTCTTTGGAAAAGTACATCACAATTGGTAAAAAAAAGAAGGTCAATGACAAAGAGGAAGACACTCAAAGAGCTGGATTGACCCAGTGGCTGCAACAAGGGGCTCAAATAAGCAACAATTTGAGGACGGTGCAGCACCAGGCAGCGTTTTGTTCTGTAACACACACGGTTGCTATGAGTCAAAGCTGACTGACAGCACCTAAGAGCAATAATAAAAACGACATGTTGACCTAAGTACTATTATAACTCACTTTTTTGGAGATGTGGTACTTAGGCCCAGAAGGGTTAAATAGCTCGCACAAGGTCACACAGCTGATAAGGAGCAAAGCCAGAATTTGATGTGTTCATGACACATATGGCAAAAGACACGCACATAACAAACACAGCTCCACAGATACATCGCTCGGTGATATTCCCACACTTCCAAATTAAATAACCAAAAACAAAACAAACAACAAACAAACAAAAAAACCATACTGCCATCAAGTCAGATCTGACTCATAGCGATCCCTCTTTGGGTTTCTGAGGCAGTGTCACTACAGAAGTAGATTGCCCAGTCTTCCTTCTGAGGAGTTTGAACCACCAACCTTCTCGTTAGCGGTCAAATGCCTTAGGCACTAGTGTCACATATTTTGGGGGAAGTGAAGGAGCACAATGAAACATGTCATTATTGCATGTATGCACAATTTCAGATATTCTCAAAGATGAATTCCTGTAAAAAAGAAAGAAACATTATTCATTCATTTAAAATGGAGCGAAACTCTGCAACATCCTGTCCCACCATAATACAAATTTCAATAAAAGCATGATTTTTCACAGTAGGCTTCACACCTCCAAGACAGGCTCATACCTGTCATTTCATTATGCTGACAAAAAGTAACACACATTTTACAACAGCAAGAACCTGATTTATGGCATTATAGATTGTTCCATTTTTTTTAATGCTTCAGTGAGTAGCATTACTTATACTGAGTGGTTAATATTAATAAGACTAACACAATTATATTATTGAGAATAAATATAAATATATGCTTATTTGATTATGAAATTATCATATATGGTATTGATAATTAAAATATGCATTATTAATGTGAATAATAAAACTATTGCCAATCTTATTTACTTTCTTTTGTTGTCTCTCAATGGTTGTTTTCAATTTGAGTCATCTTAAAAGGAATTTTCATAGCACACATAGTTTCTGCATCCTGAAAATGTAGAAATACATGTACTGGCTGTAGTTTGTTCATCTATCTTTGGCCCTCTCCCTTAACTCCAATTTATCAACAATTACAATGAATTTTTAAAAAGCCAATGTTGTTGTTGTTATGAGCTGTTGAGTTGGACCCGACTCATAGCGACCCCTCCTTGGGTTTCCGAGGCAGTATCACTACGGAAGTAGAATGCCCCATCTTCCTTCCGAGGAGTGGCTGGTGGGTTTGAACGGCCATCCTTCAGGTTAGCAGTCAAATGCCTTAGCCACTGTGCCAATAAAACTTCAAAATCATGCCTTGGCACACGAGGCCTCGTCTCTCCCTTTAAATATCACAATGTAAGTGCACTGAAGTGATGTTCTCATAGGGATGGATGACTGAATCTGACCCAATAATAGAAAATATAAATTATTCACTAAATTCTTTCCTGTATTGTTAATCACAACACATATTAATTGTACAACTTTTTTTCCTAATGTTATTATAGATGATATCTTTTTTAATTTGATTGTTGCAGAAATATGGACTATACTTGATACCTGTAAATTGGTTTTTATATTCAGCCAACTGGTTATATTCTCTCATCAGTAGCTTTGGGTCTTTTATACACACACACAGAGTCATGTCATTTGTAAGTTATGACAGGCTTCCTCTTTTCCACTCTAACTTATATTCAAGAAAATTCCAGGAGGTGCTGTGATAAAGAGTGACTACTTTAGATTGGAGGTCAGGGAAGAGACCTCTCTGCGGAGCTGAACTTTAAGCTGCAATCTAACTAACAAGAAGGAGTAGGCCATGCTAAGGTGAGCAGGAAGGGCATTCACAGCAGAGGGGATAGCTGGTGTGAAGGCTCTAAACTGAGAATAAAGTCTGAGAGTTCCAGAGACAAGAAG
>NW_006921589.1:4099883-4104508 GCF_000298275.1 Orycteropus afer afer
ACTTTGAACTCAGACTTTTAGCCTCCTAAGCTGTAAGAGAATAAATCCCTGTTTGTTAAAGCCATGCATGTATGGTGTATCTGTTAGGATGACACCAGAGAACCAAAGTGGATGCCATCATGCCCAATAGGCTGCCAGGGGTCTGATGACTTTATGATCTGGAAGTCAGGTGAGTAATTTGCTTTGATTCATGGTGTTCATTTGGGATCAATTGGATGGTTTTCTGTAAATGAGTGACACAATCAGCTTTGTAACACAAAATTGAATAGGCTAATTAACCATTTATTTCCAGGACTACCTGAATTCTTTAGGAAATAAATAAAAGAGATACTTTCAAAGTATCATCCAAAGTTGGTCAATTAATAGAATATTCCCATAACATTGAATGCCATTTATTAAATTGTTTATGCTATCTAGGAGATGGGAGCTCTGGTGGTGTAATGCCTAAGGCATTTTACTGGTAACCAGAAGGCTAGCGGTTGAAACCCACCAGCCACTCCTTGGAAGGAAGGTTGGGCAATCTACTTCTGTAGTGATACTGCCTCAGAAACCCAAAGAGGGGTCGCTACGAGTTGGATCCCACTTGAGGGCATTGATTTTGGTGTTGTTTTGGTCTATGAGATACTTATTTGATTATTTGTTGTGGATAGATTTAAACTCCCTTACACTAATAGCGACATTATATTCACCTAATATAAATAGATGGGGAAATGAAGGAAAATGGGAGGGATTATAGGGGGCTAAAGTAGAGTTTTCCAGGAGAGCAAGGAATGTAGTGCAGAGACTTAGTTTGGTGCATTCGGTGAAGGGGAAATACCAGGAGAATGATAGATAAGGAAAATAGCCTAAAAAGGTATTGGACAGACAAACAAGTGTCAGAGTGTGAAGGGCCAAGAAACTCTTGGAAAGTGTTTGGAGTTCATTTCAGGAGAAAATGCACTTGTTGGGAGGATGAGTGTAGGAAAGAGCACATAATTCTTTGTGGAGAGGAAGATTAAACAGAATAGTTAAAGGGAAAATGTTAGCTGTCATTGAGTTGTCCCCCTACTCATGGTGATCTCATGCACAACAGAAGAAACACTGCCTTGTCACTGTCCTCAGGGTAGGCTGTGGAGCTGACTACACTGGTCCACATTGTCTTCACTGGCTTATTTTTGGCAGTAGATTTCTAGGCCTTTCTTGCAAGTCTCTTGTAGTCTGCAAGCTTTGCAGAAACCTACTCTGCATCACAGAAATACTCAAGTCCCCACTAACAGACAGGGGGTGGCTGCACATGATGTGCCTTGGCTGGGAATTGAACTTGGGCCTCTCTGTTGGAAGGCAAAAGTTCTACCACAGAATCTCCACTGCCTCCAAAGGAAAATACATAGCAGAAAACATTCACATAGACTGAAAAAGAAAAAGATGCTTGTATCTATTTCTTCAGCTGGGTATTTATTCATCTGTTGTTGACAGGTGCCATGCAGTTGGCTCCGACCCTTAGCAACACTGTGTACAACAGAATAATACTCCGCCTTCTCTGTGCCATCCTCGCGTTCAGCGCTGTGTTGGAGCCCATTGTTGCTGCTGCTGTCAATCCATCTTCTTGAGGGTCTCCCTCTTCCTCATTGACCTTCTGCTTCACCAAACATAATGTCCTCTTCCAGGCACTCGCCATTCCTGATAACATGCCCAAAGTACGTGATGTGAAGTCTTGCGAAGCTCTCTTCTAAGAAGCCTCCAGGCTGTACGTTTTCAACGACAGATTTTTCATATTCAGCTAGATGTCAATTAATTAATTCACCTTGAATTCAATTTTGAAGGAAAATGGTGTTAAGGCTTGGACTCAGTGGATTTGCGATGTCAGCTCTCCTAGCTAAGAACATTCTGGGAGAAAGAAGTGAACGAGCCTGGGAAGAAACCGGAAGATATTGAGATTCTTAATTATGGAGAAGTGACTCAGAGTGTTGGGGTGGTGGGAAGGGGTTAGCAATCCCAAACCAAATCCCTAAGGAGGCACAGACAATATAATCCTGATACTACTTCCTAAATTGAGGGGAGAGTCTTGACCAGGGTGAGACAGACAAAGCCAGCAACTTAGGACAGCACTGTGCAATAGAAATATCGCACAGGCTACCCATAAAATTTTAAGATTTCCAATAGCCACTTTATAAAATAAAAAGAAATAGCTGAAATTAATTTTAATTAGTTTCAATGAACTTACTATATACAAAATAGGATCATTTCAACATATAATCAATATGAGATATTTTACAACATGTTTTCCTACTAAGTCTTCAAAATCTAATGTATTTATTGCATGTATTGATTTAGAGTAACTACGTTTCAAGTGTCCATGAGCCACATGTGCATAGTGGTTGCCATATTGGACATCTCAGCCTTAGAAAATAGGGGCTGGATTTAAACAGCTGGCTGGAATGTAAGCTAGACTTCTCCCCAGAGAATGTCCCAGCACGGACTTTTCTTGACATGTTTTGGTTTGCAATACTGGCAGCTAGTCAGGGAAACAAAATGATCACTTTTCAACTACATGCATCAGACAAGTCCCAGATCATGCCTATTATGGTGCTCCAACCACTTCAGCTGAAAACCACCCCAGGTGCTTTCTGCAGATTTGACCTTGTTCGAGGAACCATAGTTATGCATTAGTTGAGCTGAGAGTAAGCCTGGAAGGGCTACATGAAATCAAGCGTCACTGAGTCAGCTTCCTTTAGACTGCCAACCAATATTCATAAGTTTGATTACATCAAAAATGTACAATTCAGAGAGAAAATGGTGTCATATGTTTATGAAGTTCCATCTCCTTAGAATGCTACTGTTGGTAGTTGCTGTTACGTCAGCTCCAACTCATGGCACCTTATGTATAACAGAATGAAACCTTGCGATCTTCGTGATCATTGGCAAATACTATTATTGTCATTGTATAGTGTCTCTCCAAAGAGGGGGCTCACTTTCCATCATACATGAGATGATATCCTACTGTGATCCATAAGGTTTCATTAGCTAGTTTTCGGAAGTCGATCACCAAATCTTTCTTCTAAGTCCAGATAATCCAGATACTGCTTCCTAAATTCAGGGGAGAGTCTTGACCAGGGTGAGATAGACAAAGCTCTGCTGAAACCCATCCACTATGGGTGACCCTGCTGGTATTTGAAATATCTGTGGCATAGCATCCAGCATCATAGCAGCATGTAAGCCACCACAGTAGGACAAACAGACAGACAGATGGTGTTCCATTATAAAAAAAAAAAAAAAAAAAAAAAAACCTCACTGTCGTTGAGTCAAATCAACTCATAGCTACCCCTCCTTGGGTTTCTAAGGTGGTATCTCTATGGAAGTAGATTACCCAGTCTTCCTTCTAAGGAGTGCCTTGTGGATTTGAACTGCCAGCCTTCTGTTAGTAGTCAAATGTCTTAGACACTATGTCACCAGAGCTCGTCCATTACAATAAGCACTCTTAATTCAATTTTGTACTATTTAACTTTTAGATTCCCTTTAAATTGGCTGTATAACCATATTACAAGAGAGGCATAATTGTGATCTAGAGAAAGGTCATCATATGTTGTTGCTAGGTGCAGTCAAGTCATTTCTCACTCACAGCACCCCTATGTCCAACAGAATGAGCACTGCCCGGTCATACACCATCCTCACATCTGCTGTGCTTGAGCCCATCATCGCATCCATTGTGTCAATCCATCTCATTGAGGATCTTCCTCTTTTTCTTTGACCTTCCATTTTACCAACCATGATACCCTTCTCCAAGGAATGGTCCCTTCTGAATGACCAAAGTAGGTAAGTTGAAGTCTAGTCATTCTTGCCTCCAAGGAGCACTCCCACTGCACTTCTTCCAGGATAGATTTGTTCATTCTTTAGGAGGTCCTTGATATTTTCAGTATTCTTTGCCAACATAACAATTCAAAGGTATCAATTCTCCTTCAGTCTTCTTTATTCATCGTCCAGCTTTCATATGCATATGAGGCTATTGAAAATATGATGGCTTGGGTTAGGCGAACCTTAGTCTTCAAAGTGGCATCTTTGCACTTCAACACTTTAAAGAGATCTTTTACAGCAGATTTGCACAGTGCAATAGGACATCTGATTTCTTGATTGCTGCTTCCATGGATACTGATGGTCCATCCAAGTAAAATGAAATCCCTGACACCCTTAATCTTTCTCCATTTATTGTATGCTGTTTATTGATACAGTTGTAAGGATATTTATTTTCTTTATGTTGAGACTCTAGCCTTTGACCTTCATCAGTAAATAAATACTTCAAGTTATCTTCACTTTCAGCAAGCATCAAAATATGTGTCATCTGCATATCTGCATATCCTCCAATCCTGATGCTGCTTTCTTCTTCATATAGTCAGCTTCTTGAATCATTTGCTCAGCATACAGATTAAATAAGCATGGCGAAAGGAAATAGCCCTGACACATGCCCTTCCTGACTTTAAACCATGCACTATCTGCTTGTTCTGTTCAAACAAGCTTCCTGGTTTATGTGCAAGTTCCTATGATCATACTGAAGTATTCTGGAATTCCTATTCTTTGCAATGTTATCCATAATTTGTTATCATCCACCCAGTCAAATGCCTTTGCACAATTAGTAAAACACAGGTAAACAT
>NW_006921589.1:4105703-4107024 GCF_000298275.1 Orycteropus afer afer
AAGGCAGAGCTAAACTGCTCCTTAGAAGGAACTGAGGATGGTAAGACTCTGTTATGTATACTTTGGATATGACATTAGGAAAGACCAATCCCATGAAAGGACCTCCTGGTTGATAAAGTAGTGTGTCAGTGAAAATGAGGGAGACCTTCTGAGATGGAATGACGTGTGGTTGCAACATGGGGCTCAAACATACAAAAGATCGTGAGGATGGTGCACACAGGGCAATGTTTCTTTCTGGGAGACGTCAGTTCACCATGAGGTAGAGTTCAAACCCAGGAGTCTGGAATCCAAATACACACACACCCACTGTCATGGAGTCAATTCCAACACATAGTGCCCATATAGCACAAAGTAGAATTGCTCAGCGGGTTTTCATCTTTACGGAAGCAGATGGCCTCTTTTTCTCTAGGGGCAGTTGGTAGGTTTGAATTGCTGACCTTTTGGTTAGCACCCCAGTGCTTTAACCACAGCACCACCAGGAAGTTAATTCATCTTTGGGATTTATGAATGAAAAAAATGCCACTGAGCACTCAAGATGACACCCCCACTTCCCACTTCCACTGGGATCCTAGCACATTTAAAACTCTCCATTTTCATACTGATGTAGTCACCTGCTGAATTAGAGCCCTCAAAAATTATTCTTCGTGTGTCTTTTATTCCTGCAGAAATCTTGCACTCGTAACTCAATTACAAGACATCACGAGGCAGAAAAGCCATGGTAGCTCCTTGCCTCTCCAGGAGGCCTCCAAGGATTAGGCATCTCATAACATCTTTGTGGCAGTGGTGACATTTAAAAAGAAGTGATGATGATGGTGGTGATGAAGATTAGGATGAGAGAAATTTCAGCACCAGTTCCACAAGGAGAGAATTAGAGGGACCAGGAATGAAACCTTGAAGAGAGGTTCAAATGCTTGAGTTTTTGCCCAGAGATGCCCCACCAATTAGAATCTGATGAGTCATCTGTCCTATCATTCTGTGTGTGAGGTCTTGGAGTACCACCAGAAGACCCCACAAGTGAGGAAGCAAAGACAAGAAAGTCATTCAATAGAGGATGAGTTTCTCAGCATCTCCCCTCTTACTCTGGGCTCCTGCCTTTGATGGATTCAGCAGCCAGGAGTCCATGTGTCCAGGGCCTCCACCCAAGCAGGTGGGGTGGAAAGCCACTAGCATAATGTTTTCCCTCCCCCATTTGGTCCTTTCTACTCTAATATCCGCATACTGTCAGGAGGTGGGGCAGATGATGACGTCTACGCTTCTGGGTAGAAATACCACCACATAGCCCCAGGAGCCAATATCTAGTCCTGATACTTGTTTTTCTTGC
>NW_006921589.1:4108109-4109808 GCF_000298275.1 Orycteropus afer afer
TTTCTTTTATTTTATTTTCACTTTAAAAAACATAAACTGATTTTCTCCTAGTTCTAGAAGCTGAAAGGCCAAATCAGCGTCTCAGCCATGTTGGTGGCTCCTGCCAGCCTCTCAGTTTCTGGTGTCTACCCGCAGCCCTGGGCATTTCTGACATCCCTTGGCTTTTGTCTTCCTGTGTGTGTCTCTCTGTGTCCCTTCTGCTCTTTTGATAACTCAGAAGTCATTAAGTGTAGAACACACCCACTCTTGTATAAACTCGTTAGCATAACAGAAGAAACTCCCTCTTTCCAAACAGGATCGTATTTATAGGTTATTGGAATGAAGATGTCAATGCATATTTTGGTGGGTCACATTCAATCCATCACAATCCCCAAGAGAGCTCCATAATGTAGGAGGGACAAGCAGTGCTACACCTGTGAGCAATTTGAGATTACAAACGGGCTAAAAGCCTTGCCCAAGTTCTGTCCATAGCAAACACATGGAAAAATTTAATTTAGAATCCAGGTCATTTCACCCTTAACCCAGTGGTCTTTCCACTCTGTCCAAACAGAAAATTTCTAAAATATTTGCTCTATTTCGAAATCAGCTACTGAAGAGCTCTGGATTCCTTGTTAAGGAATTTCAATATTCCCAGGGATCTATACGGAACAACTGGAAGGTTTGTACAAAGGAATGACATATTGAAGTCATTGCCCGAGGTATGGCAGGTGTAGGATGTGTTAGTGATATGGACACCTCAGGGGATGGGCCACTTACCATGGCTTCAAACATGCACTCAGTTTAAATAAATAGTCTTGGTTTATGTTCAATTCATGTTTCCCATTATTGTTCATTCTCATCTTTGTGTTATTTTCGGTTTTATCATAATGGTAATTTTATTCATCATCTTACAGACATGCTTAAATTTCACAAAATTTATTATTATTTTTTGTGTGGATTTTTATCATTTGTTTAATATTTTACCAAATAAAACATAAGTTCTATGTAATTCAGTTTTCTATCACCTACACTTCTCTAAATGCTAATTTACAACTTTAACTTCTGCTTCATGAACTTAACAGTAATTTATAGGAGACTGAGGACCTTTCAAGGAGCTCTGGTGACATAGTGCCTAAGGCACTTGACTACTAACCAGAAGGCTGATAGTTCCAGTCACTTCTCGGAAGGAAGATTGGGCAATCTATTTCAGTAGATATACCACCAGAAACCCAAAGAGGGATCACTATCATTCAAGGAGATCTGGTGGCGTAGTGCCTAAGGCTTTTGACTGCTATCTAGAAGGTTGGCAGTTCAAAACCACCAGGCACTCCACAGAAGGAAGACTGGGCAATCTACTTCCATAAAGATTTACCACCTTGGAAACCCAAAGTGGGTCGCTATGAGTTGGAATTGACTCAATGGCAGTGAGTTTGTTTTTTTGGTTTTTGAGGACCTTCTATAAGTCCTAGATGCCAGAGGTGGCAGGTACAATGCTCAGCTACCAGCAAAAAGCTTGGTGTTTCAAACCCATCTAGAGGCACCTCTAAGGCACCTCTAATCTGCATCTGAAAGGCAACTGCTCTGAAAGCTCTGTGGAGCACGTTTGTACTCTGACACTCAAGGGCTCACCAAGAATCTGACTCCACTCAACAGCAACTGGCTTGGGTTTTCAGTTTAAGAGTATTTCACTGAGCAAACTGTGCCATTCTTCACTGAACCA
>NW_006921589.1:4111528-4112682 GCF_000298275.1 Orycteropus afer afer
TGAGTTGGGTCCTACTTGATGGCACATAACAACAACAACAACATGATTAGATTTATAATTTTTGATTGTCAGTTTTCTTCCTTGAGTTCTTATGTAATGCTAAACTATTATTGCTATGTAGCAGGTGAATCTAACTAAATGTATACCTCCTTATTAGGGACTTTTTGCCTCAGTGTCTGAAAGATTTTTTTCTTTTACTTTCAAGTAAATAAAATTTCCTAGAAAGTGTGTGATTGTTGGTGAGTTGATATCCATTTTTTCTGAGTCACAAAAATTTTATAATATATATTTGAATTATTTATTTTTCCTGTTTTGTATATTCATTTTTTTCTTTCAAAGTCAACAGTTACACATGTGTTGAGTGTTGTTTATTTCACACATTTTTAACTTTCTCTTTAATGCAATTTAAACATTTTCATTCATTTCTGCTAATTCTTCTCCAGGTTGTCCTCTACAGTCTTCATTTCTGTGAATAACTGTTATTTATATAAGAAATTTACTTTTTTTTCTTCCTGTTCTGAACATGATCACTTTGGTTTTCATCTTTTTCTGTTATATTTTCCATTAAGTGTTCTGATCTCTTATTAAAAAGGTGAATTTTTCATTAAGCTCTTGAATTCTTGGGAAATACTTTTGGTTGAAATTATGAACTGCCTTATAGTACCATTCCTTTAACATGATAATATTCTGTGCTTGCTAGGCTAACGGTTAACAGATAGAAATTAAAAATGGTACAACCTTTTAGATGTGAATTTAGCAATGTTTAATAAAATTGCATCCACTTTCAGGAATCTGTCTCAAAGATATAGTCTTAGTTATCTAGTGATGTTATCACAGATGCATCACAAATAAATGGCTTTAACAATGAGATATTTATTCTTTCACAGATCAGGAGGCCAAAAGTCCAAATTTAGAGTGCTGACTTGAGGAAGGCTTTCTTACTCTGTCAGTTCTGGAGGACGGTCCTTGTTTCCTTTCAACATCTATGGGTCCAGCGTACCTTGGAGATCTCCATGTGTCTTGGCATCAATCTCACCTGCATTTAGGAAGTTCTAAGCACAGGGATCCATGTCCAAAGGACACGTTCCACTCCTGGCTCTTCTTTCTTGGTCATAGTCAGGTTCTTTCCTGTCTACTTGTTTCTCTCTCCTTGC
>NW_006921589.1:4113585-4114842 GCF_000298275.1 Orycteropus afer afer
AACTTAAAATTGTTGTTTCTGTGTGCCATGGCATTAATTCCAACTCATAACAATCCATAGGAGTAGAAAAGCCCTGGGATTTCCCAGGCTGTAATCTTCACAGGAGCGGATTGCCGGGTCTTTTCTCCAGCAGAGGTTGGGTTCAAACCTCCAAACTTCTGTTTAGCAGCTGAATCTTCTTAATCAGTGTTGTTACTCTAATGTGTATGTATTACTATATATTATTGGCATAAATAATATAAATAAATAATTATGATAATGTTGTTAGGAACTTGAACTTTCTAAGTAAAAGAAAATAGCTCCAAATATAAAATCAAACAAGAATCTCATACTCAAAATTTAAATTTGAAATATTATCATGAAGTATAAACAAGAGGTAGTGATGGTTGCACATTCTGAGTGTATTTTATGTCTGTACACTTGAAATTGGATGAAATGGTCAATTTGATGTCATGTCTATTTTACCACCAAACACAAAAACTAGATTTGTCCCGTCTGCAGGTATAGTAGTTTGATCAATGTCACTGATTTAGGTGGGATCTCAGGACCATAATCCAAATCAGACAAACCAAACTATGCTGCCAGCTAATTATTAGAAACAAAAGCAAATAGCAAGATCTGGTGAGTTAGTGACCCACAAGAATATTTTTACTTTGACAGAGATATTTCATTAATGACACATTCTACAAACCTGGAGGCCCAGTGTTTCTGTTCATCGAAGGTGAGATTCCTGCCAGTAGAGAATGGATATCGAGTAATTATGCCTGGATGACATATGCTCGGAGACTGGGCGCCCTCTGCTTGCTTCTGGAACACAGATTTTACGGATACAGCCAACCAACAGGGTAATTTTCAGGGTTTCTTTATTGTGGTTGCTTTCATCCCTGTTGTTCTTCTTTCTTTTTAATTTAGGCTGTGTTAACTCATTATTTTCCTCTTTCAGGAAGCTGAATATTTGAAAATTAAAATAAGAAAGAAAAACTGTAGGGGAAGTTGAGGGTAGGAGCTACTTTCTTGAAGAAAAATTTATATGGAGTTTCCTTTGAATAATATGTATTTCTCATGTACAATAATTTCATGCTGAAGCTTTGGTTTTTCATGAAGATGTTTTAGCAAAATGATGCACCAATTAATTTTTATTCTACTCTAATGAGATTTTAGGAGCTCTGGTAGCATAGTGCCTAAGGCACTTGACTGCTCACCAGAAGGCTGGCGTTCAAACCCACCAGCCACTCCTCAGAAGGAAGGTTGGGCAAT
>NW_006921589.1:4131172-4136201 GCF_000298275.1 Orycteropus afer afer
GGCAGGAAGACTGGTCCCACACTTTTGGTCCTAGGGACGATAAGAGGCAAACTAAAACATTTGTCCCTGGAGAAGTGAGGAAAACCAAAGAGGAGTAGTAGCTCTGAGGACAAATCTTGCCATTTCCACAAATCAAAGTATGGTGAGCTTTTCCATAAAGTTTTAATTACTAAAACATGCTGTGTGGTATGGGAGCATTTCAGGAACTGAACAAAAGTGTTTTTAAGTTTAGATTTTTTTCCCCCTGTTGAATAAGGAAGTCTCTGTTGTCTAAGATCTAGACTAAAATTTTCCATGATAGTAGTTGTTGTTAGGTGCCTGCCGAGTCAGCTCCAACTCATAGCGACTCATCCCTATGCACAGCAGAACAAAACACTGCCTGGTCCCATGCCAGCTTCACACTCCTTGCTATACCTGAACCCATCATTGCAGCCACTGCATCAACCCATCTCATTAAGGGCCTTCCCTCTTCTTCACTGACACTCCACTTTACCAAACATGATAACCTTCTTCAGGGAATGGTCTCTTCTGACAATATGACCTAAGTAGGTGAGACAAAGTCTGGCCATTCTCACCTCCAAGGAGCATTCCCACTGCACTTCTTCCAGGACAGATTTGTTAGTTCTTCTGGCAGTCCATGGCACTTTCAGTATTCTTTACCAGCATCACAACTCAAAAGCCTCAGCCCTTCTTTGGTTTTCCTTATTCATTGTCCAGCTTTCACATGCATCTGAGGTGACTGAAAATACTACGGCTTGGATTAGGTGCTTCTTAGTCTTCAAAGAGACATCTTTGCTCTTCAGCACTGTAAAGAGGTTTTTTGCAGCAGATTTGCCCAGTGCAATATGTCATCTGACTTCTTGCCTGCTGCTTCCACTGGTGTTGATTATGGAAACAAGTAATATGAAATCTTTGACAACTTCCATCTTTTCTCCACTTATCTTGATGCTGCTTATTGGTCCAGTTGTGAGGATTTTCTTTATGTTGGAGTGTAATCCATACTGAAGACTGTAGTCTTTACTCTTCATCAGCAAAGGTTTCAAGTCATCTTCACTTTCACCACTCATCTGTCAGTGTGTCATACTGTGGCAGCTTGTGTGTTGCTGTGAGGCTGGATCCTATGCCACCAGTATTTCAAATACCAGCAGGGTCACCCATGGTGGACAGGCTTCAGTGGAGCTTCCAGACTAAGACAGACTCGGAAGAAGGAAGGGGCCATCCACTTAAAGAATTGGCCAGCGAAAACCTCATGAACAGCAGTGAAACACTATTTGATATATATGGTAGTAGAGTAAATTCTTTATTAAAAGTAGGAAAGTCCCTAGCAGAGTAGATTTGGGAAAAGAAGATAAGCTATAAATGAAGGATAAGAAATGATTACGTTTGCCTTGAAGAATGGAACTATAAATGCAATGGGAGATAGGCATTCAAAGTTATAACTCTTAATGGTACTAGAGTGCCTTGATACTTAGTCTAGAGAGGAAAAAAATGGATATACTGGTAATCTAAAGATTAACATCATAGCAGGCCTAATATTAAAGAATGAGGGATGGAAAGTTTGGAGCCTTCAGATAATTTGCTGGGAGGAATCACAATTTTGCTTAAATGTCTCTTAGTAACCGTGTTAATGTTGTTAGCTGTTGACTAATTGTTGGCTCATATTGACCCTCTGCACAAAAAAACAAAGAGCTGCCTGTTCCTGTGCCATGCCCATGATCAGATGTAAATGGACAGTTGTGATCCCTGAAGGGAATGTCATCTCCTTAAATTTCCTTTTTGTGGATGAAAAAGATCATCTGAATTGACAGTTAAATCAGAACCTTTCATGTTTCTGCAGACTTGTGCCTCTCTTGCTACTCGCCTCTGAGTTAATTCCAACTTGTGGTGACTGATGTGTGCAGAGAGGTTCTGTTCCATAGGGTTTCCAAGGCTGTGACCATAAGTTCAGCAAATGATTTAGGTCTCTTTGTCATGGCACTAGATTAACTGTGATTTTAATGAGATGGAAGTACTGACTTTTATCACCGCCTGTTCGGTTATGTGCTATAAAAATCGACCACAAGCAACTGTCTCCCAATTTTCCACCTTTGTCCACAAGGGAGCAAGAGAAGATCATTTGAATGAGTTAATAGAAATCCAATCCTTATAAAGGGAAACTATCTCAACTTACACAGTATGCCAGGGGAAAGTCAAGACATTTATTTCCTTTAAATCAAAATCATTCAGTTTTTATTATGTATGGATTCTAAAGGCTGTTTAAGGGAGAAAATTTTTAAACTTTAACTCTCAATTATCTATTCTCACATCACATTGAAGAATTAACCCACAGTGTATTTGCTGCTATATATTTTATATATCTATTTCAGTTAACTCATTAACGGATCATTTTTTCATGACTGTCCATTTGCTTCACTTTCCTGTTGACATTCGTTGAGGGCACCAGTCTGCTGAAGGGGTTTCCTGAGAGCTTTATTGCTCCAGGAAAACCCAGGCAGCTATGTCTGGGACAGACAAGATTTTGAGTGAGATATATTACCTGCTGCAGCCTGGAACCCTGTGTGAAGTGTATGTTCACGTTGGGACACATGTCCTTATTTGCTTCCCTGATAAGAGATTGAGACTCATCACCCTATGGCTCAACATGTCCCTCTGCCCAAAAGTTCTTCAGATGATCTGTGACACTCTCCTCTTTTACCCCCATACCGAGGGGAAACTGAAGGAATACATTCTCTTGGCTTCTAGAGTCTGAGCTCCAAATAAGAACCTTCTGCCCATCCACTCTCACCTGAGTCCTTACCTGAACCGGGATCTGATTCAAGTTTAATTTACCTTCTAAGCACACAAGGTGAGGAAACCCTGAATTAGGACTCAGAAAAGCAGGATGTAGGCCTACTATGCTTGGGTGACTGAAACAGTTGAAGCCCTTTGTATTTCTTAATCTTTCTATGGGGCTCAATGCAACTGTCTTAGCTTTTCTTCTTTGCTATTTATTATCTTCCTCCAATGCAATTTATGCCCTCTCCTCTTACTTTTTTCTCTTCTGCCAGACTTTCCTCTGTTCTGGCTATAATAAAATATTCAGGAGACCCATGATATACTAAGACAGCAGTTCTCAACCCTAGATGGAGGTTAGACTCTAAGATGCTTTCTCGAAACACAGAGCTTTGCACTCCCCTTCCCACAAAAGACTTACTGGTTTAAACATCAATATTTCTGGGGGGTTCACCAGGCTATTCTAGTACATGGCTAGAGTTGAGAGGTACTGAAGAAAGTGAATAGATTCAACAGGTTTGAATTCCCTGGAAAGGGAATACTTCAACATCAATTCAACACATTGTTGTTGTTATTATTTGCCATCGAGTTGGCCCCAACTCCTAGCGACCCCTCCTTGGGTTTCTGAGGCAGTTATCACTATGGGGATTGCCCAACCTTCCTTCCGAGGAGTGGCTGGTGGGTTTGAACCGCCAGCCTCCTGGTTAGCCGTCAAGTGCCTTAGGCGCTATGCTACCAGAGCTCCTCAACACATTGTAGGCAAAGGTAATTCAACCAAAGAAAGGAATGTAGGTAACAGAGCGAACCTTTCTCCTCACTGATAGCAACTGGCATACATGTAACTTCTTTCTTTATATTTTCCCTCTCTGATCTTCTTCTTCCTCTTTCCCCTTTCTCCTCCCTCTGAGGTGGAGTTGAAAGACAAAATGAATGTCAGATTGAAGACAACTGGGCTGGACCATGGAGAACTGGGAAGGACTCCATGAAAACGGGAGGCTGAGGGTTACAGGCATTGTAACAAGTCCTGTCACTCCCACTTGGCTGCTGGCACCCGGGGATGCCAGCACAGGGAAGTTTTCAGGGGCATGGTATCTGTTCTCAGGGCCCTGAGCACTATCACTGAGTAATTTCTTCTCAGCAATCCCACTATTCCCTCCATTCCAAAATCCTTCTCCTCTTAAATGTGTGCACTTGTGAAAGTGTCTTCTCTCCAAAACTATTCCTTTCTTCTTCTAATTCCCAAAGAAATCTTATTCACTGAGCCCTAATTACTACTATTAAGACAAAAACCTTGGTTTCAAGCGTGGTAATTGGTTTACTTTTGTCATCTAGGAGTTAAGAAGTATGATTGATTGGTATGCAAAAATCTCCCCAAATTTTAATATCTCATTAAACCAAAGCCAAAAACCAAACTCACTGTGGCCAAGTCGGTCCTGACTTATAGTGACCCCTCCCTGGGTTTCTGAGGCAGTATCTCTATAGAAGCAGATTGCCCAGTCTTCCTTCCAAGGGGTGGCTGGTGGGTATGAACCTCTAGCCTCCTGGTTAGTAGTCAAATGCCTTAGGCACTACACCACTATTTTATTTTTTGTTGTGATTTGGGTGAAATGTTACAAAGCAAATTGGTTTTATATTCAACAACTGATTCCTATTTTGCTTTGTGACTTTCATTACAATCCCACAATGTAACAACATCCTTCTCGTTTCCTCTCTTATTTCCTATCTTCTGTCATTCTTCTTTTCTGTCTCTTCCAGACTTCTGACCTTTATAGCTGGACAAATGCTGCCCCTTTGCTCTCTTATGGTTGTTTTTCTAGTGAGAGCATACCTCACTGACGTTGTTCTCATTAGGTGTCCTTGAGTCAGCACTGAGTCATAGTGATCCCATGCGTCATAAAACTGCCCAGTTCTTCACCATCCTCACAATCTTTGCTATGCTTGGAATACCATGATTGCATCCAATGTGCCAATCCATCTCATTGAGGGTCTTCCCCTTTCTCATTGACTCCTGCTTTACTGAGCACAGTATATGTCTCTGGGAACTGGTCCTTTCTAATAACATGATCAGTGTACAAATGAGGAAGTATGTATGACCATTCCAGTAAGAAAGATTTGTCCATTTTTAAAAAATTTTTGTTGTGATTTGGGTGAAAAATTACAGAGCAAATTCATTTTCCATACAGCAGTTCATTCACATTTTGTTTCATGACACTGACTGCAGTCCCCACAATGTAACCACTTGTTTCCCACCTCCTCC
>NW_006921589.1:4136936-4146946 GCF_000298275.1 Orycteropus afer afer
GTGCATCTTAGATGGCTGCTTGAAAGCTTTTAAGACCCCAGTCACTGCTCAACAATATAGGATGAGGAACAAGGCTTTTATGTGTTTTGTTGTGCCAGTTGAGTCAGGTGGCCCCCTGTACTATGGTCCTGAGACAATAGATCCATTGTATCTCTCTACCACAGTGTCTGGGTGTCTGTGAGGGATTACTCTGTGTCTGTCTTCTATTGTTTCTATAAGGACTGCAGGTATTTTGCGTCACTGGTATCTGTGCAAGGTTAGCCTCTGCTGAATCTATCCTTGGTCTAGAGTATACTCCTGTTCACTGATCCCCATCTAATCCTCTCAGGTATTTATGTGTTTATCTGTAGCCTGGTGTTTGGTGTTAATGGTAATGCAGTATTGTGGGCACACTGGTTTGGTATTAGCATCTGTTGCCTATCTTCTATGTGCACAGTTCGGTCTATGTGCACAAAATCTGGACTTTTTTATGATTTTCAGTTTTGTTCCACATTGTTCTCCCACTCTAGCCAGAATCATTCGCATTGATCCCTTTCTGAGTGGTTGACTATGGTAGCCAGGCACCATCTAGTTCTTCTAGTCTCATAGTTATATAGGCTGAAGTTTTTATGGCCCAAAGAGCTCTGGTGGCATAGTGCCTAAGGCATTTGACTGCTAAGCAGAAGGCTGGCAGTGCAAACCCACCACCCAGTCTGTGGAAGGAAAACCGAGCAATATACTTCCATAAAGATTTACTGCCTCGGAAACACAAAGGGTGTCACTATGAGTTGGAACCAACTCAATGGCAATAAGTTTGGTTTTTTTGAGTTTGAATGGCCCACTAGTCCCTTGAACTGATTGTTTCCAGATGTCTTTGGTTTTCTCTACATTTTTCTTTGCTCTGGATGAGGAAAGACCCATTATTGCAGCAAGATGCCTGCTTGCAAGCTTTTATGACCCCAGTCATTTCTCACCAAAGTAGGATGTAGAATAATGTTTTTGTGCAGTATGTTATGACAATTGAGCTTCATGTCCCCTGTGACCATGGTCCTGACCCCACAGGTCCGAGAAGTCACTCCATCAGGGTGGTTGAGTGTGCCTAAGAAGTTATACATTTGTCCCCTGTTTGTTCTAGTTATAAGGACATTCTTACAGCACATACAAATACGTATACAGAAATATCATCTGCCAACCTTATATATGGTCATGGGTATATTCTGTTTTGCCTAGACATAACTGATCATTCAGCCTGTCTACCTGTAGACTACTGTTTGCTATCACTGATAGTGCGGTATTATATAACTAAAAGTGTTTATCTTTGTTGTCTGTATCTCTTGTGCACCTCTCAAGAGAGATTTGTTCATCCTTCTGGCAGTCCAAGGTATTTTACCATACATGCCTGCCTATAGTTTGGCTGAATGTTAACCCACAGAGGTGAGTTCAGTTCCAGGCTTGAAGAGTGTCTAATGGCCATTGTTTTGAGTGTTTCACCAGTCTATCTTAGACCCACAGGCCTGGTCTTTTTCATGATTTTGAGCATTGTTGCAGAGTTTTCACCCACTCTATCTGAGGCTTCCTATTTTGATTCCTTTCAGAGTAGTCAGCAGTGGTAACTGGGCACCACCTAGTTCTTCTGATCTCAGGGTTATGGAGGCTGAGGTTCATGCAGTCAATTAGTCCTTTGAATTTTTTTTTCCTTGCATTATGATTTTATTCCCTCTTATTTTCTCCAGACCAGGAGAAAACAATAGCTGCACCTGGGATGACCACTCACAAACTTTTAAGACCACAGGCACTACTCATCAAAGTAGGACGTAGAACACTGTCTTGGGGACTACGCTATGCCAATTGTCCTTAGTGTTCTCTGAGATTATGGTCCTTAGCCCCTATGCCCAGCCAAATTAAACCATTTCAGAATATTGATTACATATTTATCATTGGCTAAAATGATAATTTAATGGTATATAGTGGCTAAAGCACTTGACTGTCAACCAGAAGGCTGGCGGTTCAAACCCACCAGTCACTCCTCAGAAGGAAGGTTGGGCAATCCTACTTCCGTAGTGATACTGCCTCAGAAACCCAAGGAGGGGTCGCTATGAGTCAGGGCCGACTCGACGGCACATAACAACAACAACAACAATACATACACATACAAGTTTGTTAATCAATAATTTTATGAATCTCAATATTTCTAAAAGAGAGTCTATAGTAATTATAGATTCAGAAATTATTCAGAGAGCCCCCAGGGTGCATAGCTACACACCTACTTTAACAGATGATTGCTGAAAATAGGGTTGGTGAGTTTGTTCAAAATCATAGAAGTACCAGGACCAGACTACAACTGATGTCTGTCAGTCTAGTGATATTTCTAATAAAAATAATTTCATTGCACATATTAAAATGCTTCAGAGTTAATTCCCAATACATTGGGAGTTTTGTGGAGCTTGACTATTTTAACTGTGCACTGACTCTACCATTGTTATTGTAGATTATAAGCAGAAATACTTGCTATAAAAGATACATGTAGATGCATTTTTATGTCGAACTCATCAATACCATTGCACTTCCCATTTTCTCTTTCTCATGTCTTCTTTCTTCTTTCCCACCTCTCTTCTTTTTCATTTCTTTATTCCTCCCTCCTTTCCTTCTTTCCATCTACTCAACCATCCATCTATTTATTCATCCATCCACCTATCCATCCATCTGCCATATACACTGTTGTGTATGTTACATTTATTGACAGGCTTGGGAATATGATAAGGAGAAAAAATGGACATAGTCTCTGGACCTCACAGAATTTGCAATCATGTGAAGAAGAACATGAATCAGATATCCATAATAAAAATTTAGTACAATTACAAACTCAGATCAGTTCTCTAAACAAGAATGAACAAGATTCTTTAAAAAGCTAGAAGAAATTAGCTTAGCGTGAGGCCCTTATAGTTAGACATCTTTAAGTTGTAGTGTTTGATCTACTCTCTGTAGAATGGTATCTAGATAAAGAGGGTAAGAGACAGGCAGAGAACATTACAGAGAGAACAATAATGGCAAAAGCTCTGTGATGAAAGGTCCTGAATGGAAGCCCATGTGACTAGAAAGTAGATAACAATTTCAAGACCTGTGAGATAAGACCAAATTCTAGGCCAGGCTGGACTCTGCAACACCTCACAGGGCATAAGGTGCGAAGTCACTCACTACTCTAAAGCTGGAGACTATGGTGTGATAACTACATCTTCACTTTGAAATGAGAACTGGTAGCAGGACAGAAATGAATTGGAAAGCAGATCAGTGAGTAGACTTTCACAGAAATTATAGTAGCTTGGACTAGAAATCTAGAAACAGATTTTAGAAAGATTTAGGGGTAATTATCAGTGATAAATTGGAGATAAGGTATGAGAAATGAGTAGATATCAAGACTATCTCCTGGGTTTCTGGCTTTCATAAGTCTTCCACCAGATCAAACTGTCTCTAGAAAATGAAGCCTTGAGTTATTTTATTTTTTTTTTTTTTAAAAATGTGATCTAGCAATTATGTAAAAATGTTTTTGTAGACTCATGGAATAGCTAGAGTCTATGAATAGTAGGCTGAGTCTGCCCCACAAGACCCTAAGACATGTACAGACTCCTAATACAGATCCTAGCACACAGATTCCTAGGTCTCTTCCTGTTGCTGTTGTCATAGGTTCAATGGAGTCAGCTCTGACTCATAATGACCCTTTGTATAACAGAAAGAAACTTTGCTCAGTCCTGCACCATCCTCACAATCTTTGCTATATTTGAGCCCATTGTTACAGTCACTATGCCAATCCACCTAACTGAAGGTCTTTTTTCACTGATGCTATATTTTAACAAGCATATTGTCTTTCACCAGGAATTGGTCCCTCCTAATGACATAGCCAAAGCAAGCGAGACAAAGTTTGACCATCCTCACTTCTAAGGAGCATCCTGGCTGTACTTCTCTGTCTAGATGTATGAAATCAGAATCAGTTTGATTCAGGATCTATAGTCTTCCTCTGGTTACATAGACAAAATGCTCATTATATGAGATTGTATATCTTCTTAGTGCAAGTTGGTATGACACTTGACATTCTTCAGTAAAGCTTAACTTTAAACTGTATCTCCTTTCTGCCTCCTTTGTTCACATTTCTTTCCCCATTCTGGAACTTTCTCTCTCTTCATCCTACTCAAGTCCTATCCATCAGTGAAAACTTTGATCAAATCCTACCTCCAGACTAAAGTAATAGCTGACAACTGTGCACAGTATTATTGCAGGCAATCCTTATGATAACCGGTGAGGGAGCTACTGTTCTCATCTCCATAAATCCAAGAACAAGGAAGCTTGGAGAAGTTGGATGGTGGTTGTCATTAGCTGCCAGGAGTAGGCTCCCAACTCATTGCAACCCCAAATACAATGGAACAAAATGTTGCACTCTTCTGTGCGATTCCCACGATCATTTACCAGTTGGACCACTGTGACGGGTAGGCCTTTCCTCCTGGTCTATGTTAGTCTAGAAGCTCCACTGAAACCTATTCAGCATCACAGTAACATGTAGTTCAACTCTGACAGATGGGTGATGTCTGCGTATGACGTGCATTGGCTGGAATTTGAACCCAGGTCTAGTGCATGGAATGTAAGAATTCTACCACTGAGCCAGTGATGTCTCCAAGGAGTATGGTAGCTACCTTAAACATCACCCAGCAAGTAGGTGGTAAGTGTGAAGTCTGAATACACTCTATATCACTAGGGACCTGTGTCCCACTCTATACGGACCACTTGCCTTGCTCATTGCACTGTCTAGCTCCAAGCAATCTACTTCCATAGTGATACAGCCTTGGAAACCTAAGGAAGGGTCACAATGAGCCAGATCTGACTTGATGGCAGTATGTTGCATTTGTTGTTTTGTTCTCAATCCCTAGAATCTGCAGTCTGATTCCCTCAGTAAGCACTTACTTATATTTTTTTCCCCAGCCTAATAAAGGTAGGGATCATTTCCTATAGGCCCACAACTGGGCTGAAACATGATTTGTCAATTGGTTACACATGGAGAAAACATGTGACTTGTGAAAATGCACAAGATCATTTGTGTGTCAAATATAGAACATCAAGCAGAAAAAGAATATTTCAAATTAAGCTTCATCCTTTGTTCTAAAAATCCATTTCTTTCTTTCTTTTAACATGGATTTAGGAGTGGGGAGTTGATGTAATGGTGGAATTTCAACTGAAAGAGACTCACTTCCCAACATCCATATTCATGTTCTTCAAGATTTTGGCCTATGGCACTGGGCCTCTGTATATCCTATAAGATCGCGCTGACCCAGGAAATATGAAAATTGTAGTATCAAAAAGCCTTTTCTAGTCCAAATCAATTCCATATGGTAGAACACCTCAAGCTCTCTTCCAGAGGACAGATAGAGCCTGAAGCAGCATACCTCTAATCTTTTAAAGAGAGCTGGGTCAGTAGATTTGCTGATACAGTCAAAATGTTGAGTTAGGTCATTTTATAATATGAATGGGATAAAGTGCATTTTCCTTTTGTGTTAGGAAAATGGTCCTTTTTGTTGCTTTTCATTTATCAGTATCTAATGTATTTATTTTAAGAGTAATATTAGTTTCAACATTATTAAATAAAGTTAAATTTAGAGAAACATTTTCAGATGTCATTTGACCTGAAGTGAACTTTATTTGAGGGCATTTAAATTCTCCCAAGTGGAAATTTAATACATTTGTCTGTGGAAAAGTATGTGTTGTGAAGCACTCTTGGGACCTTCTTGCATAGTAAAGTATGGTTATCTTAACTGCCCTCTTTTCCCTCTTTCCATTTAATTGGGTTTTATATGTGTTCAGCACACACATAAATTCAGAAAAAAAATGTAACTTTGATGTACAATATCAATTACCTCCCACAAAAAATATCTTGAGTATTTAAAATCATTCAGGAAACTTTTCCTTTTCATACTGCCCTTTTGAATATTTCCTAAATGAGTCATAGTAGCTAGGATATTTAGGTAACTTACTATACTTTTAAAAATTGAAAAGTAGTGTGTTCGTCAAATTTTTACAATGAGTTTAATTGACAGAGTCTTATTCCTCTCATATGCCCAAATTTAATGAACTAAAGTGGGATTTAATATTGTTAATTTCATCATAAAATAATGATAGGAAAAACATAGAAAAGACACTACTCTAGATTCTTTAAACTATTATAGAACTTTGGGGTTTAGAAATAATAGTTCAGAAGAATGTGTAGATTATTCTAAGCTTTGACTACAGTTCTTGAAATTTTTTTGGTTTATACTGAGTTGTTGTAGTGCCTAAGGCATTTGACTGCTAACCAGAAAGCTGGTGGTTCAAACCCACCAGCCACCCTGCAGAAGGAAGACTGGGCAATCTACTTCTGTAGAGATACTGTCTCAGAAACCCAAAGGGAGTTGCTATGAGGTGGAACTGAGTCGATGGCAGTGAGTTTGGTTTTTTTTGGTTGTTGAGTTGTTGTTACCTGTCACTGAGTCAGTTCTGACTCACAGTGACCCTATGTAAATAAAATAAAATAAAACACTTCCGGATACTGCACCATTCTCAAAATCATTGCTAAGCTTGAGCCCATCTTTGTAGCCACTGGGTAAAACCAATTAGTGTTGAGGGGCTGAATGAAGGAGTATATGCAAAGTCTCATGCTTAGGCCACAGAACATTGAGGGTTATAATGACAAATTGATAACATGATGACTATTATTATCATCGTTATTGTTATTGTTAAAAAATGACTGCTAGGAACTTTGTAATCTAGATCCTGACTGAATTCTAAGTTGTTAAGGAACTTTTCTTGCTATTATCAAAAAATAGCATAGAAGGCTAACATCCCCATAGTTGTCTCTCACCCCTTATGTATTTAAACAACTTATGGCATAGTGCCTAAGGCACTTGATTGCTAACCAGAAGGCTGGCAGTTCAAATCCACCAGCCACTCCTTGGAAGGAAGGTTAGGCAATCTACTTCCATAATGATACTGCCTCAGAAACCCAAGGAGGGGTCGCTATGAGTCGAATCCAACAAATGGCAGTGAGTTTGGTTTGGTTTGGTTTGTTTGTTTTTCTTGCAATTTACATCTCATTACTGGAATAATTTTTATGATTTTACAAAACCACCTACTATCTCTCTGTGCCGTCTTGTGTAAACTGACTAAGTTTCTTCTTGCAATTTTAATTTGTATTTTGGATGTTTGCACAGTCAACTCAGCTTCTCACTCTTTCTATTTTTAATTCATAAAAATTTTCATATCCCTCCTCCTGACAAAACTTTGGAGTCTTTCTATTGTTCTTTTGAGTACCTTTCACTTTTCCAGGGTTATCTGTTTACAGTTGTGTCTAAAGACATTTTACTAAGCCTATTAATCTTACCACTACTCGTGTGTTATTTTGTCACAATGCAGTGGTTATAGTGTTGCTATCATGGTGGAAACTATGCTATTGGTATTTCAAATACCCATAGAGTCACCCATGGTGGACAGGTTTCAGTGGAGCTTACAGGCTAAAACAGACTAGAAAGGACAAAGAGGTCGACTTCTGAAAACTTGGCCACTGAAACCTTATGAACCCTAGTGGAACATAGTCTGAAACAGAGCCAGAAGATGAGCACCTCAGCTTGGAAGGCACCCAAAACAAGACAGAGGAAGAGATGCCTACTGAAATTAGAGTCAGTCTTAATGATGTGGATGGAGTGAAGCTTTTGGAATTTTCATTCGCTGATGTGGCATGACTCGAAATGAGAAAAAAACTGCTGCAAACATCCATTAATAATTGGAACATGGAATGTACAGAGTATGAATATAGGAAGACTAGAAGTTGTAAAAACTGAAATAGAAAACATAAAGATTGATATCCTAGTGGCACAGTGATTAACTATCCGACTGCTAACCAAAAGTTCAACAGTTTGAACCCACCAGCAGCTCTGCAGGAGAAAGATGAGGCAATCTGTTTCTGTAAAGATTTACTGCCTTGGAAACCCTATTGGAAAGTTCTACTCTGCCCTATATGGTTGCTGTGAGTCAGAATCCACTCAATGGCAATGGGATTATTTTATTTTGTTAAAGTAAGCAGCAATGGATTGGTACTGGCCATTTTGAATCAGACAATCATATGATCTACTAGTACTGGGATGACAAATTGGAGAGGAATGGTATCACATTGATCATCATAAAGAACATTTCAAGACCTATCCTGAAGTACAATGCTGTCACTGATGTTGTTGTTAGGTGCTGTCGAGTCCACTCCAACTCGTAGTGACCCAATGCATAGCAGAAGAAAACACTGCCCAGTGCCATGCTAGCCTCACAATCCCTGCCATACCTGAGCCCATCATTGCAGCCACCATGTCAATCCATCTCATTGAGGGCTTTCCCCTTTTTGTTGACCCTCCACTTTACCAAGCATGATATCCTTCTCCAGGAAATCGTCTCTTCTGACAACATGACCAAAGTAGGTGAGACAAAATCTGGCCTTTCTCACTTCCAAGAAGCATTCCAGCTGCACTTCTTCCAGAACGTATTTGTTAGTTCTTTCAGCAGTCCATGGTACTTGCAGTGTTCTTCGCCAACACCACAACTCAAGAGTATCAACACTTCTTCTGGTGACACGATGGTAAACATATTTGGCTGATAAGCAAAAGGTTGGCAGTTCAAACCCACTAGCCAGTCCCAGGAGAAGGGTGAGGCAAACTGAATGGAAACTTGTCACATGTTGGGGACTAACTATAATCTTCTGTCCTGGATCAGTGGACGTGAAATGAAAGACTTTCTCATCATGACACTGTCTTTGAGGACTTCCTGCTACATGAAGAGGTATCCTATCAGCATACATCACTTCTCCCTCCCGATACTCTATCTGCAAATGTACCACACACTCCTTTCCCAGGTTTTCCCTATTTTGTTGTTGTTGTTGTGTGTTATTGAGTCGATTCTGACTCATAGTGACTCTGTAGGACAGAGTGGAGGGAGGCTGTAATCTTTACAAGAGCAAATCACCATGTCTTTGCTCCAATAGAGCTACTGCTTCGTTCCAACTGCTGACATTTAGGTTAGCAACCATTTCGGTTACTTTGAGCTGCTCTAACAGAAATACCACAGGTGGATGACTTTAACTGACAGGAATTGATTCTCTTACAGTTTGGAGGCTAGAAGTCCAAGTTCAAAGTGGCAAGCCTAGGGCCTGGGTGAAAGCCCCAACCTTGGGCTTCAGCTCTGCCTCTTGCTCCTGGCCCACTGGAGCTAGAGGTGTCTCTTCACTCAGTAGCTGCTGGCTGCTGAGGCTGATAAGCCCAAGGTCAGCAAATAAAAATGGCTCAGTCCCAATATTACCAAACAACACGGCAGGCCATTTCAAGTCCAGAGACAGTCCTAAGATTGGCAGGAAGCATGGCAGGCTGCTAAATGAAGACTTGGCTATGTGCAGGGTCCAAGCATGCCAAAAAGCTTCAGACCTTTCTCAATGCTTCTGCTTATGTACTGGAAGCGACCACATTGGTAAGGCCACCTCTCAGCTGCTCCAGTAGATTCAATCATAGAATTGATTACCAGTCTCACCATGCGGAATAACTCCATCCAAATGCCCAGACACTCAAAACCAGGCCCAGCCAGGTTGACACATAACTTTAACTACCACAGCAACTTAGAGCTTCCCATTCGGCAACCAGTGCTTCTTTTGCAAGACTAGCAACACATTGTATATACTGTCTTTCCCTTTGCTAATGGAGAACGGTAAATCTCCCGAGAATTCTTAGGTGTGAATCTATTTGTAAATCCACATGGGTCAGTGATCTCTTCCTGGTCTTTCTTCTTTGATCCTAATTTTTTTTCACATAAAGGATATCATTGTGCTTTTGTTAAACCTCTGTCCATAAGGAGGAATTCAGAGTCCTCACTGCATGTTTAGTAAATTGTTGACAGTTAGATCTTCAGTCTACCTTCACATTTACCCACAGCTAAGCACTGTGCCCCAGCCATCAACAACAGAACAGATGGGTTCAGATATTGGGCTC